>NC_137604.1:32108725-32140265 GCF_963280865.1 Gymnoscopelus braueri | reverse complement strand
TGTCTTCAAACCCTAACTTCTGTTTCAAGTCACCCCTATATCTCACAGAGTAATATATCATTAGAATTAACACAAGATGTGCAAGTGCCATGGCTCGAGTTTCCACTGCATTTTGTCGCTTCACTGGGCATAAAAGTGAATTTGTCCGAGGCCAATGTTCAAAGTCTGAGAAGTCAAAGTGAGCAAGGTTAAGTCATACAGAATTCTAATGTTTGGATTTCTTGCTTGTACATCCGCTTGTGGGAGTCCTAATGAAACTAAGGAAAAGTTGTTTATCATTCCAAACCAAGAATGTTATTTTTTCCTGAATTCTTCTGCCTTCTGCAGACCACTTCCCTTCCCTGTCTTTTTTCTGTCATATACTCATCGGCAACCACTCTTTCTCTGTCTATATATGTTTATCTGTTGCACTCCCCCTCCCCCATGGGCCTTCCTGCTACCGTCGTTCCTCCCACGCGTTCCCACAACTGGAGTGCAGTCCTCGAGTGCCGGTCACGGCCACTCCAGACCACAAACTCTTTTATTTGATTTCTCCACAAAAAAAGCCATTTTTGTCCTGTGTTCAGGCCAGCGCTGACCAGTGAGCAAACAAAGAACTCAATGAGCTACAATTCACTGGGCCTATTTTAAATGACTCGCCGTCAGACGAGGCAATTGGTCCGGTGTAACATTAGATGAATGTCAAACAGTGAGAAAGTGCCTATGATAACATCAGACAAGCGCACAGAAGCGCACACGCACACGCACACACACACACACACACACACACACACACACACACACACACACACACACACACACACACACACACACACAGACACACAATGGACATGACTGTTCTTGCTGACTGGTCATTTGGACCCATGGTACTCGTATCCGCCCGGGCATCATAATGGTCTCCATATGTGCTTTGGGTGCCACACACATTCATTGCCACACACACACACACACACACACACACACACACACACACACACACACACACACACACACACACACACACTCACAGAGGGAATAAAAAACAAACACATCCTAAACGTTTCCCTCTTTTACATCCCACCAGTTTTCTTCTCACACATCCGTTCCTTTACATAAAGAACATGAGCACAGTCTCCCAAAAGAGTAAGGGTGTTTAAACAAGGAAGATTTAAGGCGCCGCATGGCTGCATGTCATGTATGTGTGTGCATGTGCACATGTGCATGTGCATGTGCGTGTGTCCGTGTGCGTGTGCATGCGTGCGTGCATGCGTGTGTGTGTGTGTGTGTGTGTGTGTGTGTGTGTGTGTGTGTGTGTGTGTGTGTGTCGGTGGGTGTGTGTGACATTCATAGACGGCTAGCGCTGGTGTATGAATGTTCCATTGATCAGAGCATAGAAGCCACTCATTTCTCACCAAAACTAGACAGACAAGCTGAAGTGGTGTGTATGGACTAACTAAATAATTTCAACCTGGGGGATGTTAATCGTGTGTGTGTGTGTGTGTGTGTGTGTGTGTGTGTGTGTGTGTGTGTGTGTGTGTGTGTGTGTGTGTGTGTGTGTGTGTGTGTGTGTGTGTGTGTGTGTGTGTGTGTGTGGGCGTGTGCGTGTGCGTACGTGTGCCCGTGAGTGTGTGCAAGCTGGGCAGCCAAATAAATGTCTGCTCTAGATGTTAATTGATTTCTGTGGTGTTTTATGTGGCATTTACACTGAATAATGTGTATAGTCAGGGAGAAAGAAAGAAGGATAAAAAGAAAGAAAGAAAGAAAGAAAGAAAGAAAGAAAGAAAGAAAGAAAGAAAGAGAAAGAAAGAAAGAAAGAGAGCGAGCAAAAGTAGGATAGAAAGGGAAAAAAAAGAAACAAAGAAAGAAAGGTACGTTATTGTGGCCTCCTGGTGGTGCTATAATAGGCCAATGTGAAAGGGTGCCATTTATTCTTAGGTCGTTCACGGGCAATCGGACACTGCATTCATGATTTGAGCCATTTTGTTCCAAACATGTGTTTTGCTAAATTAGACCTGCTGGTGGTGCTATAATAGGCCAATGTGAAAAAGGGTGGCATTTCTTCCTTAGCCTAGTGGGAATGTGTTTGTGAAATTTCACGGAAATCGCAATCTGCGTTCATGATTTGAGGCATTTTGTTCAAAACGGACCAATCCTGCAAATTTTGGAAGCCAACCTTAGGCAATGAGGATGGAATATGGGAAATCGGACAGATCCGTGTTGATCACATGACTATAGAGATACTGTGTACCGATTTGCATGATGTTTGGATAAAATCTGTAGGAGTAATGTAAAAAAAATGGTTTTGCACGAATCGGCCTCCAGGTGGCGCTATAACAGGCCGATGTGAAAAATTTGTGGCAGAGGTTCTGAATTGGCCGCCAGGGAGTGTGTGCACAGTTTCGCAGCGACCGGGCCAACGGTGCCGGAGATTTGGTGGTAACGGACGGACAGGACACACACATGGACACACACTCGGACGGACGGAGGGAGGGTAAAACATACTCTCTCGCCATGCCTTCGGCCTGGCGGAGACAATAAAGAAAGAGAGAGAGAGAGAGAAAGAAAGAGAGAGAGAGAGAGAGAGAGAGAGAGAGAGAGAGAGAGAGAGAGAGAGAGAGAGAGAGAGAGAGAGTCACTCATACTCATTGCTTTGGTCCTCTTAAGATTCATCATCTTTCATTCAGAGATGAAATATTTTCCTCCTGAGAGCCTCTAAAGCCAAGCACTCACCAAAGTTAAGCTGATTATTTTGGGGGAATTGTCTTGGTACAGTGGTCCTATTTTAGAAAAATAATTTATAAAGTACAAGTTAGCTCACAGTATTCATATTCATGGGCTCTAGATGTACGAGGT
Organism: Gymnoscopelus braueri; assembly: GCF_963280865.1. NCBI lineage: Eukaryota > Metazoa > Chordata > Actinopteri > Myctophiformes > Myctophidae > Gymnoscopelus > Gymnoscopelus braueri. The sequence continues at coordinate 32,137,433 of NC_137604.1, read as the reverse complement.
GTGCCAAAAAAGTAACAGGACTATGAGAGCCACGGTCATAACTCAATGCCCATTGAGTAACCTCTTAAGTCACTGTGTTGTGCAACATCTCACCACTATTCTGCTATAATATGTTTCATTTCTCTCACTCTGTGCTTCTATTCCAGGTTGTTGTGTAATTACACTGCTATTAACAACTGGAGGTGGCACAAACATGAAGCAAATAATCTATTTGAAATTCCTAGTTAAGTTGGGGTTAAGGTTAGGGTTGCATGTATTTTTGTGATAAATACCGACCGAGCGTATTTTCCCAAAATAATAAAACTACATAGAAGTGCCCCTGCGGGCATTTAGCCCCACATGAAGCACCCTCCCCTTACTGGCCCAGGCCCCCTCAAACATAATACCCCCTCCATACCCTGTACACACCACACTCCCCCCACCTCCATACCCCCCACACTCCCACAACTCCCCATATTCCACCACAACCGCCAGCCCCCCCCCCCCACACCCCATGGCCCCCCAAACCCCACCCCACCTCCATACCCTCACCCACCCCACTCCCATAAACTCCACCCCCTTATCCGCCAACTTCCTCCATAACTCCCCCCCCATCCCACATAGGGGCAGCAGTGGCTCATGAGGTAGAGCGGTTCCGCTTGGAAATCGGAAGGTTCCCTGTTAAATCCTGGACTCCCTCTGTGTTACTGACGAAGTGTCCTTGAGCAAGACACTGAACACCTACTGCTCCCCGCTGAGCAGGTTGGTGCCTTGCATGGTTTCCCTCCGCCATGGGTGTGTGAATGGGTGAATGTAATGAACATTGAAAAGTGTTTTGGAAAAAGGTGCTAAAGGGAATATAGGACCAAAGGAGACCATACTGATGGCATTTCAATAATTTTCTCATCCATATTGGGGCTGGAGTTTGAAATATCTGAACTGACCATCTGTTGGAGCTCTTAAACTTATATTTATTCATAGACAAATGTTAACACATTAATTCAGAGTCCCAGTGCAGACGTCTAGTGTCGGAATCTAAGTCTAACAGTTTTATTTGATCTATCTTGGTCTGGTTCTTGACTCTTTGACTCTTATTACTCTTACCTGTAGCCCAGTGTTTCATTATCACTGCTGTTGCCACTATGACACCTGCTGCACCCATAGGGGATCAATAAAGCTTTAGCTTAGATACATCAGCTGCTCCAGTGAGGCGAAATATGTGCAAGGAAGCGGAAAAAGAACATTTTGGCTTATATTAAGTAAAAATCCCACCCCTGGAAAAAGGTGTACGGTACACAAAAAAGAGGGTGAGCGGGGGGGGGGGGGGGGGGGGTGTAGGAACTTTTCTATTCTTTTTTATGGTTGTCCTTTTTTTTCTCTTTTCTTTCAACAGCTGTGTGACACTTCAGATGATGAACTCTGAATGCACTCTCCAGAGTCAACTATACAAGCTTTGAGAAAACATCGGCTTTCCGTCCATTGTCGGGACCAATACGGTTTGGTCCAACCCTTCAAACAAAAAACGATCACCACCCTCCACCGACAAGCCATTCATTGGGGAAAATGCTGCCTTTATGGGCTCTCGCTAGCAATGTTTTGTAGTCTGTCCATCTTTTTTTCCTTTTCTTTTTTTTTCCAGCAGGGCCTTGCTCTCCCAGACTCATAGCAGGACTTTGTAATGGAAATCTGTGACGGGCAAAAACAGAGCACAAAAACACTGTTCCCTGCCTTCATCTGTCGCAATGATTTTATGGTCCACGCAAAAGACTGTGAGTTGGGAGGTATTGGTGTGTGTGTGTGTGTGTGTGTGTGTGTGTGTGTGTGTGTGTGTGTGTGTGTGTGTGTGTGTGTGTGTGTGTGTGTGTGTGTGTGTGTGTGTGTGTGTGTGTGTGTGTGGGGGTGTGTGTGTGTGTGTGTGTGTGTGTGTGTGTGTGTGTGTGTGTGTGTGTGTGTGCGTGCGTGCGTGCCAGAGAGACAGTATGTGTGATATTTTATTGCCAGGGTTGTTCCACAGGCCCATGGGTTCCATTTGACTGAGCAGGCTGTGCATTGTTCCTGCAGAAGCCTCATGGCTAGCAGATCCTTTCCTATTCAACATTGTGTGTGTGTGTGTGTGTGTGTGTGTGTGTGTGTGTGTGTGTGTGTGTGTGTGTGTGTGTGTGTGTGTGTGTGTGTGTGTGTGTGTGTGTGTGTGTGTGTGTGTGTGTGTGTGTGCGCGTGTGCTTGTGTGTGTGTGTGTGTGTGTGTGTGTGTGTGTGTGTGTGTGTGTGTGTGTGTGTGTTGGGGCGGGGGGGGGGCTGCCAGGCACATTAAGCAGCGCGCATTAAGCAGTCCAAATACGGGAGTTGCAGCAATTGGTTTGAATGGAATATGCTGCATTTGTGTCTACTGTACCGTCTGAAGTTGAAAGGATTCAGGAGGCTGGAAGGACTGTCCAGTATCATCTCTCTCTCTCAACTGTAGGAGGGTGGGAGAGAATGATGAGAAGCCTGACAGGATGCAAATATAGAAACCAAGGGGACGCAGAAGAAGAAGAGGAGGAACAGACTGAGGAGATAATAAACAGCTGGAGAATCAACCATTTTAAATATGTGACAGGAATGTTCCTTGCAGGAACACACTGTTTACATTAGATTATTATAATTAGTGGAGTTACATGTGGACCAAAAGTATTTTCTTTTCAAACAGCAACATTGCACGGCAGTTGCATTTTCATCAGCTTTATTTGTCTTGAACAGCAACTTCCTTTCTTTTGCATATGTGTTTTGGAGAGAACCCCTCTGCATGCATTACTCCAATTCAGTTCCTCCAAACCTAAATGCCAAAGACAGACTTAATGTGGACGTTACGGAAAACACAAAGAGAGAAGAGGTACCACCAGAGGACAAAAAGAGATGGATGGATGAGAGAGAGGTTGGGTGGAGAGAAAGGAAGCAAGTCAGACAAACCAGAGAGACGAGACGAATATTGAAAAGAAAAAAAGAGAGGAATATCTGTATGCCTCCGAGACTCCACTCCTCCAACACTGTGCTCCATCAAAGAAAACTCATACAGTGCCGCTCTCCAACTATATAGGAAACACAAAATGAAAAGGGCAAATCTCAGTTCATATACCTTGGTTAGACTAGCCAGTGGCGACAGTCTATCTTCAAGTCAGGGCTGCTGAAAAGGGCACGGCGGAAATACTCCAGCGCTCAGCATAAAAGGAGCTGACACACATTACCCAATTTCATAGGGTGTAGTCGACGTGGGATGAAATGCTGAGGCCAATAACATTTGTTCTAAAACTTAAGACTTCTGATGAAGACCAAAACTTAATCCAGAAGGATCTAACAGTAGAACAGTAGAATCTAACAGCACAGAACACCACACAGTAGAGAACCATGCAAAAGAACATGGAAAGGACACTAAAATCCTGAGTGTAATTCAACTCAGATCGGCCAAGTGGGTTGCATTTGTTCACTCCTGGAGTTAAATTAACTCTGGTGATTTTCCTATGTACGAACATCACAGAACAGAATAAAAACAAGCATCATCATTACCGATATTAAACTGCACTGCCCTAGATTAAAAAAATAAAAACAAATTCCCCAAAGATGCACCAGTATGCAAGCAGCACATTGCTGTTCCTCGAGTAAACCATTCATGTATTGAGAAATGTAATGTTTCGGATGAATGGTTTTGATGAAATATTGATGCGAGCTGGTTTGTTGGTTTTCAGATGACAGTCCTTGGAGAGTTTAAACACAGCATTCCGGATACTTTAGCATTCGAAAGTCATTGGCAATGGCCTATTCATCTCTTGACACTTTAGCCCAAATACAGCTGCTATGGTGGCTTGATTTGGGTAAACACACACACACACACACACACACACACACACACACACACACACACACACACACACACACACACACACACACACACACACACACACACACACACACACACACACACACACACACACACACACACACACACAATCATCCAAGAGGGTTTCATGCTCTCCAGGGCAGGCATGCAAGCATATTCCTTGTGGATCCTGTCACATGGATCCTGTCCTGGCAGCTTACTGTGGGTGAGCAGACACTCAAACAAACAAACAAACAAACAAACAAGCAAACAAACAAACAAACGACACACACACACGCACGCAACGCGCGCGCACACACACACACACACACACACACACACACACACACACACACACGCACGCACACGCACACTCTCACACACACACACACACACACACACACACGTGCGCGCTGTGAGAGGTGTTATGGTGTTTGATCCTCATACTCTCCAGGGCATGTTGTTTGTGTGGTTACCTCAAGGTTTTGTCACAGTCTGTATTCAACATTATTCATGAGCGGCTATTTCCCTGAACTGCATGGCATGGTTAGAAGCCTGACAAGGATTTACAGTTGTACACTGTACACACACACACACACACACACACACACACACACACACACACACACACACACACACACACACACACACACACACACACACACACACACACACACACACACACACACACACACACACACACACAAACATTCCACTTGGGGGAAGAAAAAAGAAAGAAAGAAGCAGCATGCCAAATGAGATATGTGTGGTAGCTTACAAACATAGCAACCCTCAACTCAACTGTTTGTTTATCAGAACCTGCATAACCTCTAAAAGCACCTATTGTCCATTGTTATTTATATCCCATCTTAGCACATGTCCAGTAATATATTAGCCAGGTCATTTCAGACAGTGCGCATAGATTTGTGGACACAGTCTGATATATGGCAACAGGAGAGTCAATAATGTTTTTGTATAATTAAGAGAGAGCGCCTGCTACATTGACAGTGAACAAGCAAGAGAAGTTTGCAGACACTGTAATCCCAGAGGGAATTTTACATGAATATATGGGCATATTTTCTGGTCCATAACTGCTAGCACTCCCAAAGCTTTGATTTAAATGCTAAAAAAAAAGAGGCTGCAGTTCATGATCAATGGAGCATTGCAAAAAATGTTCCCTTGATGACACAAAAAAATTGAGCCTTATTTCTCTCATCTCTGGGGAAAGTTGCTCGTGAATATAGATTGAACTCTTGCAGAACTTTGGAATAATACATTGCTACTGTCACCCAAGGACCTCATATCTCCAGAGCAGGCAGCTTTGAGCAATTACGAAAATAATTGTGCTTCATGAAAGGACATTATGTAGTATGACAGGACATACTGTAACAGGAAATTCAAAAAAGCAATGGCCATGTCAACTTTTTTACCCTACCAATTTCCTCTCCTTGCACTTCCAATTCCATGTCCATATATATATATATATATATATATATATATAGATATATAGATATATATATATATATATATATATAGATATATATATATATATAGATATATATATATATATAGATAGATAGATAGATATATAGATATATAGATATAGATATATAGATTATATATATAGACAACAGGTACTGTAGGGCCATGGTGTGGAGAAGGTAGAAGTTGAGATCTGAGTGCAGTGGAGCCACTTGAACAGTCCACTTCAACCAATCAACTGGCCTATTAATCTTTGTCTGACTCAACCGCTCCTGTTTCAACAGTGTAGATTATGCTCATCGATCACCTGAAACACACACATGCACTCACTCTCACTCTCACTCCCGCACGCACAGGCACACACACACACACACACACACACACACACACACACACACACACACACACACACACACACACACACACACACACACACGACACACACACACACACACACACACACACACACACACACACACACACACCAAGCACACACGCAGACACAGAACATTTTTGAGTGATGAAGTGGCAACACAGTCACAATCACTTCGAAACTATCACATGTACTCCCAGAACACAAACACATGAGGACATGCAAGATGATGCACCTGCACAGTAAAATCCCCAGTCTGAATATAACTCTCTGAGTGTAAGAAATGACCCAGATAGACCAATTTTTACACTCCCTGAGTTAAATTAACACTGAGGATTTTACTGTGCACACTACGTGACCGCTGAAACTATCTTTCACATGTTCCTCCTCTCTATTCGGTAATGGTATACCAGTTTCTCTCTTATAAGAAGTCACAATAATTATTATTAGATATTTATCTTGTACTGCTCTTCTCTCTCTCTCTCCCTCTCTCTCTCTCTCTCTCTCTATCTCTCTCTCCCACTCTCTCTCTCTCTCTCTCTCCCTCCCTCCCTCTCTTCCCCCCCTTATTTGTTTATTAATCTAATTTAGTTGTATTTGTGCATTGACAAAGACAATAACAGTATATTTATTTATTTTGCTAATTTGTTTAAAGATCTCTTGAAAATACATTCTCTCCTATTTTTCTCTTTTGGTCTCCCTCTTTTACACTTTTCAAAATGTAGTTAAAATTCTGTAATCAGAGTCTCTCTCTCTCTCTCTCTCTCTCTCTCTCTCTCTCTCTCTCTCTCTCTCTCTCTCTCTCTCTCTCTCTCTCTCTCTCTCTCTCTCTCTCTCTCTCTCTCTCTCTCTCTCTCTCTCTCTCTCTCTCTCTCTCTCTCTCTCTCACACGGGGCGCACACACGCACGCACGCACGGGGCGCACACACACACACACACACACACACACACACACACACACACACACACACACACACACACACTAGTTGGAAGTAAATAGCCAATCATCTACGAGCACAATGCACTGTGCGCATTTTAAGTGCTTCATGAATAGTTAGAGATAATTGCTGTTAATAGAGTCTGCCTATATTGAGAAATAATTACTGGCTAAGACTGAGAAAGAGTGGGTGGCCACAATGACAGGGGAGATAATTAGTAACAAAAAATAAGTGATATTTTATTTTTTATAATAATGTATAACCATTCAACAGGTAAACATTTGCAAGATCGTAAGTTTATTAATTTTAGGGGTTCAAGCCCAAAGTGCTGAAACCCAATTGTTTGTTGTTGTTGTTGTTGTTGTTGTTGTTGTTGTTGTTGTTGTTGTTGTTGCTGCTGCAGTCTACTTTTGCAGCAGTTCTGCTAATTAGCATGAGAAGGTTAATGGAGACGTGTACAGAGATATCTCTATCTGTTCAACCAACACAATGATCAGTCTGTGTCTCTGTATTTCAATAGGAGAGCGGACGTGGGAGTGGTTTGTCCAGGAAGTCAAGTCAGATCTGGAAAATGTTGTATTTCCTAACTTAATCACATTGATTTAACATTGACATCAAATTATGTTGGAGAGGATCTGACCATGGAACAAGGAGCCATCCGAGATCCCCATACAAGGAGTAGGCCTGGCTCGACCTAGGTCACCCGAGACTAACGTTGTAGAAAGTACGCAGATACCGACATCACCACAGGTGATGTGACGGACAAAACGCACCATACAAGGAGATATGCACGCTCCATATAAGGTCTGGTGAGGAGTTCAGTAGCATGACACATCACCTCTTCGGCGGGTGAGATAAAGGGACACGACTAGACCGGATTGAGGCAGAGTTGGAAGCAGAGTTGGAAAGGCTAACGGAAGAGCAGCGATATCCTTAGTACCATTGACCACCGAAGTTCAGAGTGAGGATATATGTAAGCAAGGACAGGGTGACATCAGTAGTATGATGCGGCATCTCTCGAAGAGAGAATATAAGACCCGTTACCAGGTTCAGGAGTTCAGTTCAATCATGCGAACTAAGGCGACATCTCTACCCAGGTTCCAAGAACAATGCAAGCCGACCTTGCGGAGAGCGAACAGGCAGATTGGAGAACGAGACGTTGGTTACTGAAGGACATGGCTGGTACGTGGGCATATAAGCGAATACTTGAGCTCTATAACTGAAAGCGATCAGCAGCAACGACGATATCCTATTCTGGTCGGGACGAATTGCCTGCAGTATACCACCTGCATGCCGACAAAGGTCAGGCCAGACAGCCTGAGGCTTTCTTTCAAATGATATGAAACGAATCTCCACATCATCCTACTGTTCTTTTTATTGAGCTCTCATAAAAAAGAAGGGGCAAAAAAGGAAATAATCTGAAATTCTAGTTCAGAAAAAAATCTAAATGGATGTGCTGGCAATACTATTTGAATTGCCAGCACAATACAAATAATACAAATTTACAAATAATAGGCCTGCTCCTTGTAAGACAAAGATTATGTTAATTGTTTCAGCAGGAATGATCGCATATAATAATAGCTACCGACCTAGTCGGGAACGATGCAAGTCATGAACAATGCAAGTTGGGTATGCATACCCTGCCCAGTTATGCAATACACATTCTACTTGTTCTCAGTGTACCCGTTATACCCGTCTGTCAGTCTGTCTGTGTCACTTTTATGAGGAGGTCTGAGGTGAGGAGGACAATAGGTAACCACTGTATGAGATCTCTGTATCTGTCTGTCTGTCTGTGTTCCTATAAGCCCATAAATGGATATCTCTGTATCTGTCTATCCATCGTTTAAATAGTCTAATCGCCACTGCTCATGACCACTGTTGTTGTGTTAATGTAAGTGCATTTTTATATAGTATTTTAATGCACCTGTGTATTTTGTAATGTTTTATTGTTGTAACTGACTGCTGGTGTGCCAAAGACAAATTTCCATTTTATGTCAATTTAATGGACAATAAAGTTTTCTTTATCTTTATCTTTATCTTCTTTATGTCCCCTTTATACCAATTATGGAGATAACTTATGTCAGTATACACTGTCATATACTGTATGGGCATAACGGTCGATTTGGTGGTTCTGGACATTCTGTGATCCGACTGACTCTCCACGCTGGACACTGCAGTCCCTTGAGTCCTCAGTGATATAAGCGCTGAGTTTGAAGTCGATCGGTCAGACGGTTCTCGAGATACACGACGGACAGTTACGCACGCTGACGCATGCACGCACACACGAAGCAGTGATTTACGTAGGTTATATTTGGATTCTTTCTGCTGTGTGTAAATAGACCAGGATCCTGTCACATTCTGTCAATGCAATTGTGGATGCTGATCCAGGATCACATTTGTACCTTAGACCCATTACTCTGGGAGCATATCTAGGTCAGTTCTGCTATTTTCTTAGACTTTGTCCATTTTTGGGGTATTTCTTTGCATGTCCATATATTTTTACAAGGGCATTTTTTCAAATGTATTCTGGAAAAAAATATATGCCTGTACCAAGACATGGTGACATGATGATAGATAGGTCAGGTCATGTCCAGAAGATTTCTGGACATGACATCTGGAGTCACCTGGGGGAAACAGATTAGGAGAGTTGGATGCAATACAGATTCACACATTCCTCTTTGTCTGGTTACCTCGAGGTTTTGCCACAGTCTGTATTCAACACTATTCATGAGGGGATATTTCCCTGAACTGCATGGCATGGTTAGAAGCCTGACAAAGATTTAGACAGTACACACACACACACACACGTGCGCACACACACGCACACGCACACGCACACGCACACACACACACACACACACACACACACACACACAGTATACCCACGCAAATACATAAACATTCCTCTTGAAAATAAGAGCAGCATGTCAAATAATTAGATCTGTGTGATGGTAGCACATAGCAACACTTAACTCAAGTGCCCAACTGTTTGTTTTGGCAAATTCACAGTATTATATTAGACACGCAATTTCAGACAGCTGTGTGGATATTTGTGGACACAATGAAGTTAATCCGATAGGTGGCAACAGGACAGTCAAGAATGTTATTTTTCTTGTGTAATTAAGAGACCGTACAGGGCTGCAACATTGACAGTGAACAAGAGAAGTGTGTAGACTCTGCAGTCCCATGGGGATGTCTGAGCATCTGGGGTTACCTGGGGAAACAGATTTGGAGAGCTGTAAACAAATTATAACTTTGGAAGAATACTGTACAGATTTCACATATTGCATAGCATACTATGTTCACTATGTTGAGTGCTGCGGAAGCACAATCTCACATACAAATTAAAATGACAATATGCCACCGAAGGTTAGAGATTTCTGCTCAAACAAAACAGAGGTTCCGGGTCACCTAAAGACAGCTATGCAGTGCATAATATGCAGACATGACAAATATTCCATTATGACTCATATAACTAGAAGAGGGTCAAGGAGAACCTGCAGCAATGTGAAACACTGACAGCTGGTAAGCTGCTTGCTGCAGCGGAGGCACGCAAAGATGAAAACATGTTACTACAAATACGTGGGCTGGATCTTGTTGCTTCAGAGACGAGTATCATTTCAGATACAACAGAAACTACACTATGTTTCTGTACAAAAAAAACAAAACAAGACTGCACAGGGAACAGCCAGTATCAGTCTGGTCACATTCACTTCTTTAAGACAGCGCTGGAGGCGAGGTTACACTGTAAAATCCTCAGTGTTCATGTATCCATTTATAACTCACATACAAATGGAACAGGATGGACCCAAGAGTGTGTATTGAGGAAACTTTATCCAAGTTAAATGCCTTGTTCAAGAATACTAGTCCATACCCGGGGATATGCACACTCAAAGTGTTTGCAGACTTTGGGTTATGCGCTGTGTACATGCAAAGCATTTGTATTGCTGAACATCCCTAAACAAAGCAACTATATTAGCACCATTCAAGTGATTGAATACATTTTTTTTGGAGGAAGGTGACGGTCGACCCCCAGAGAATGCTGCATTACCCGGGATGTATTTGCTTTTAGTTATGTATTGGCAAGGCGTGTGCCGATGTCTGCCTAGCTGCGACAGTAACAACACACACACACACACACACACACACACACACACACACACACACACACACACACACACACACACACACACACACACACACACACACACACACACACACACACACACAGAGGTCGGTCCATGCGTTGTGATTCACAGAGAAAAGCTTTTTCTCTGCAGCTGAGAGGCGGGTCGTTGCGGATTCGTGGACCCCCAGTGAATGCTTCAGGGTCCGCGGACCCAGAGTCGCGGACCCCCAGCGAATGCTTTGGGGTCGTCGTCGCGGACCCGCCGCTCTGCCGTTGCGCATGTGCTCCGTAAACAACACGCTAATTTTAGCACCAAGAGCTAACAGAGTACATCCCATAGGCTGGGGGAACCACAACCGCGACAACAGACCCTGTGGCCGCATGCAAAACTCCGGTCGTAGAGTTAAATAGATATTCCAAAAAACGCTAATAAACAGCTTGAATTTGGGAAAAGTGGAAAATATCGCTCCTGAGTGTCTGCACATGGTAAGGAGGATCATTGCCCGTGTGCAAGTTCAGATCGATTGCTGAAAGAAAAACGTTGTCAGACAGGACAGAGATTTGTAGAATTATAGGAGGATATATATATTTATATATACATTGTATTGTATATTCAGCCCTAATTTATACTTAGATCTGCTATCTTATTTCTTTGAAAATGTTGGAACTTTTTTGAAAGGTTTTCCATGACATGCCCATGAAGGGAGGCAACGTTAGTCCTATCCTTTACCAAAGTTTCAGAAGTTGTCAAGACCTGACTTTATCTATGAGTGAGGATTTAAAACCACAAATGGTCCAAGATGAAGTCATTACAGCTGTATGACGATGATGATGGTCATCATCATCATCATAAGATGAAGACGGCACATGAATCAAATGAAATGAGCCACTTGTTCCATGCAGCCATGACACTGAAATATGTCATAGTAAGTATAAAACAACTCCTGAACTCACGTGGCACAGCACAGCAGCGTACAATGTCAGCTGCCTAAACACTGTTCCCCAAACTGTTCATCAACATTGGCTCTCTGTCTTACGAATAATTGCTTTCCAAATGCTACTGTTGCTTTGAATGGTTTAGGGCCAACAAACATTTCTGATCTTGTGCTAAATCATGAAACATCTAGACTTCTCAGGTCGTCTGGGACATGTCTTGCTTTCTGAATGCAGAGTCTGAACTGAAAGTGGAGAAAACAGCGTTCAGTTTAAATGCACCACTTATCTGTAACAAACTCCCAGAAAACTGCAGGTCTGCTACAACTTTTAGTTCTTTGAAATCAAAGCTGAAGACCTTTTCTGTTTGCTGCTGCCATTTACAGTAGTTACTGAGATTTGTTTTTCTTTTATCTTTTCTTCTGCACTGTAATTGTATTCTCTTATTTTTTTATTTAGTTTTATTTTAACTTCCTTTTTTCATTGTATTCAGATGCCCTTTTATAATGCTCTGTTGTCTTAATGTCTCAGGGCCTAATGTTATGTGTAAAGTACTTTGACTGGCATTGTTGTTGAAATGTGCTCACAGCTCTACAAATAAACTTGCCTTGCCTTCCCTTCAATTGATTCACCTGGAATACAGGCATGACAACAGATGCCTCTATTCTGACAAGAAAAGAGTGAATGTTTGTGAAGAGGAGAATCAGAAGATCATAGCAACTTGCCAGGATGTGATCATGAATGAAAAGGGAGATGGCTCAACACCAAGCACTGTTTGTTATCCATGCCATCTGGACCATGTACCAACAATGTATTAATGTACTGTACCTGCATTATCACTGCAGCCAAAGCGAGGAAATCTAAAGTGGTACATTTTGTCACTGACACCTACAGTATAATGAGCTACAATATATTCGGCTATGAAAACCCTCAAAATAACGCAACTGCAGTTTATCTTTAAAGGTCCAGAGACTCCCCACACTTATCTATCTTTAACAGATTGCTGAAAACAACATACCTGAATCAACCAATTAATTAATCAATCTGCAGTGCTTGGTTTTTGCCCTGCTTGACATAGATGGCAGCTTTGCAAACAAACACAACATGTAATTTTACAGCTAAACAGTTAACTAAAGAATGTTTTTGAAAAATATTTGAGGCGAGAAATAGGCAATGCAGTAACATAATATTGACTAATATTTGATCCACACTTCCTATCGGAGTTTTGCAAGCCGACCTGTTGCCTCGATGCACCTGCACATAATCAAATAGACTATATCTTTCTTTACTGTAAGTAATTAAATCATTTTAACATTTCCAAAATGGTTTTATCCCATTTTGTGCCAATGTATTAATTGTTTTATTAAGTAGCCGTGTAATAAGCGGTCACCTTCAGGGTGATAAAGTCCCCTCTGCTTCGCTTCAGGGTTTAATCACCCTGTCTGGATTTATTTCTCAACAATGGCCTGCCATGCGACCATAATGAACAACAGTGACACAGAACGGTATCATAGTATGAGACTAGATGTTTATGATTTATAGCACAAAAATATTGTGGTATTTGATTTTGTCCATATCGCCCAGTCATAACTATTATGCCTCAAAGTAATAGTTCATGTGTGGTCATAAGTGTTCTTGACACTTTGTACTGGCCATCAGTTTCTACAATGAAATTGGAGAAAACCTGATCTTCCACAGAGGGAAAGAGGCCAACTAACATACCATACTTACATACATACGTACACGTGAAGAAAATACAAAGTGATCTAGGGAAGCCAGGCTGAAAGTGGTTAATTCTGAGTGATTCAGAGTTGAATTAACGCTAGCACACAGTGGACAGTGAGTGCTCTCTCTGCATGACATTGGTTAAAGTGAAGGCAGTAAAAACCAGTGATGGAAGAAGCACTCACATGTTTTACTTAAGTAAAAGTATCAATACTGCAATGTAGATATTAGAAGTAGAAGTCCTGTATTCAATATGTAAAGTACAAAGGTATCGGCATCAAAATATACTCAAAGTACCAAGAGTATAAGTACTAATAAGTATAAGTACTAAAAGTATAAGTACTAAAAGTTCAAAATGTATGATTGCAACGTATTGTAAGCTTGTTGATCTACTATTTTCAAATGCCCAAAATATATAGGGCTGAAGTGGTTATTGTGTTTTGTAATAATAGTCAAACTCTACAAAGTAACTAGTAACTAAAGTTTTTATATAATTGTAGTGGAGTAAACGTACAATATTTTCATCTGAGATGTAGTGGGGTAGGAGTAAAAGTATTGACAATTGTAAATACTGAAAAAAGGGGAAAAAACACCTCAAAATTGTACTGAGGTACAGTACTTGAGTAAATGTACTTAGTTACTTTACACCACTGGTAAAAACACTGCTATCTGACAAAGAGCATTGTGCCGCAGTCAGTCAAGTTGGTAACAGCTTCCCAACTGGCAGGAGAGTTGTAGGAAGCAATTGATGCATTTACCGGTGGCCTCTATGACCTAAAAGGCTGTAGGGATGTAAATTATGCAAGTTGCCAAATGTTGAAGAGTGGAAAGTGCACAGACATAAGTCTACCACCAAACAGCGGCGCCTTATATTACATAAACACACTCAGCAGGCAAGCTACCAGGCAGCCATATGCAGGAGATGCCTGCAGAGCCAGCCAGACGTACTGTACCCCCTGCCAATTGGCACCTCCTGTCTCTTTGCGATTAACTGGATGACACTTCCCCCAGACAGTGGTGTAAACTAAGTATTTACTCAAGTACTGTTGAGTTGAGTACAGTTTTGAGTTACTTTCACTTTACCGGAGCATTTCCATTTTGAAGTACTTACTTCTACTCCACTTAATCTCAGAGGTAAATATTGTACCTCTTACTCCAATACAATTATTTGACAGTTTTAGTTGATAGTTACTTTGCAGATTTAGATTATTATTACCAAACATACATCAACCACTTACGACCTATGTAATACTTTGGCTATTCAAAAATAGTTGATCTATAAGCTCACAACATGTGGCTATTTTGGAAATATTTTTGTACTTTTACTTTTAGTACTTTTACTTTTTACTTAAGTATATTTTTATGCCAATACTTAGTATTTCTACATTGTGGTATTTCTACCTTTTCTACCACTTCCCCATGCAGCCCTGCTCAGCATCTTGGAGCTTGTTGTCTAGCCCCACAGTATGTGTGTGAAACGGAAATGAGACTGAATAAGCTGCAATGTACAAACCAAGGTTATTATAGTTAACTAAAACTAAAGAAATAACTAAAACTAGATGTGGGGTGGGAAAAAAACACATTTTAGTTAAATGAAATATGAAAAAATATCTGCAGGCCTACATAAAATGATAACTGAACTGCATTGTGTGTTTCTGCTGCACTGCACTTATAACTTAAGGCTTTTATATTACAACCTGCTGGTATTAGTAATGTTGCAATTATGTAGGGGCCATTTCAGTTGACAACCATACACTATCTGCACACACTTTGTCCAATATTCTGTAGTATTTTGTTCACTTATGATTTAATTGCTAATTTATGCAATCAATGTTTGATTTTACTTTTCTCTAATCTGTCATTCATTGTGGGTTTTTTCCCTCTCCTTTTTGTTGTTTTAAGGTAAAAAGAGGAATAGACTATAATAATTAAATAAAAATAGTGTCTGTGAAGTAAGGTTTGTTCTCGGTGGGTCTATAACACTGGATTAGAAAACGTTTGTTAGAGACTCCATTTGTGTCACTAAAGCTAATGGCCAAGAGCTCCCTCCCCCTATTTTATTTCTTGCCATGTTGGTATTAGAGCTAATGCTGGGTGGGTGGTTGTGGTGTCTAGTGGGTGTGGATGAGGGGCCCCATTAGAAAATTGTTGTCCTGTCCATAATTCAATGGCATCCCAGCATACAGTAGATCGATAACATAATTGTCCCCACAACCAGGCCTACAACATGCTACACCAGATGAGAGTAGGAGAAAACTTGATTATAATGTTGACGACGGCATATCATAACCTATTCCCACCCTATCGTTATGCAACTCAGACCGTGCTGAATTGGCTAATGCCTCACTCGTGAGTGCCTCACTTCTGTGTTCTTTTCAATGTTTTTAACTTATTACCCTGCCAGGCCAGAGATTATGTTTTTGCCCCTGTCTGTCTGTCTGTTTGTCTGTCTTTCTGTCAGCCTTTATGGGGAGTTGTGTCATGATGATCCACAGAATGCAGAAATGTTTGTTTAATTTTGTGCAAAACGGGCCCCTCCAGCAAACTCATGTGATCAAAAGTCATCTTGATCACATGACTACAGAGATAGTGTGTAGCGATTTTTTGAACAAAGTGTTTTGAAACCACAAAATGCACAAAATGGCAGAAATATATATATATTTGTATTTTATTTTAGAATAGGTCTGTCTTTGTAGCCTGTGCTTGCTATGAGTAGTTCATTTTGTTTTCCCTTCTCATGGGTATGGCTTTTATTGTGTGAATCACGTTTTAACCACTCTGTGTAGGTGGACACTATAATCACTGATGGAGTTTGGATAGCTTAGGTTCAGGAGGCAGTGAAACACGCCTGTTAAGATTTACTCCTCCTCCTTTGCTAATCATGGGGTCTACTTAGAGATGACCGACTGAGGTCCTTGACCTACCATCAGCATGCACAAGAAATGTGATGCTGATCAGCCGAGCAGTATGCGACATTAGCTGTGAACAGACAATGACTGACACTGGGATAAATACTTGTACACACACACACGCGCGCGCGCGCGCGCGCGCACGGACAAACGCACACACATACACACACAAGACCGACCACATAATTTCCTGGTGGAGATAATTAGCTGCAAGTGCAAAAGCCTGTTACTTTGTTCTTGGGAAAGGGTACAATTAACATACAGAGTGAGGTTCACAGATAGAGGTATTGCTGCATAGCCCAGATTTGTGCATAATTTTGTTCATCTTGTTGGACATGATTGTACCACTTGTCAGTCCATTCAATCAGCTAATTGATTGATTGATTGATTGATTGATTGATTGATTGATCAAGCCATGAATCCATGAATCCATCCATCCATGCCACTCATCCTTCCGATTAGCCTGTTTTTCTCCACCCTTTCTGCATCCTTCCCTCCAGCCATCCATTTCCCTCTTTCATAGCAACAACAGCCTCAGCCCAGTAACAAATGAGCATCATGAATAAATCATAAACAGCTCAGATGTTACAGCTATGATGCAATGGTTGTGTCTGTCTTCTCTCATCTCCTTGTCATTCAGGCCGGCACACAAACACATGCGCGCACGCGCGCACACACACACGCACACGCACACGCACACGCACACGCACACACACACACACACACACACACACACACACACACACACGCACACATACACACACACACGCGCACACACACAAAATACGCGCAAACAAACATACACTCATACACATGCATGCACACACACAGCCAATAGCTATGCATGAGACATTTCAAGGGAACAGAAGAGTTGTGCGTCTGTGTTTACAACCATGCCATAATGCTTTCCCTTTCATACACATCTAACTTCATTCTATGATTACTGTGATGCCATCTTTTCATCTGTGCTACTAAGAATAATGGGGAAGCTAATTACAACGATTTGCTAAAATGGGAAGGAAAAAAGTAGAAGAGAACATGATAATGAAGTCTTAGACAATACCTCTCTCTCTCTCTCTCTCTCTCTCTCTCTCTCTCTCTCTCTCTCTCTCTCTCTCTCTCTCTCTCTCTCTCTCTCTCTCTCTCTCTCTCTCTCTCTCTCTCTCTCTCTCTCTCTCTCTCTCTCTCTCTCTCTCTCTCTGAAATATATATAAATGCAAAAAAAGAAAAGAAATATGGATCTTGGGATCCACATGGGAATGACGTGGCTCCAATGTGGATCTCGGACTTCATGTGGCTAGACGTCAGTCGCCTATGACGTCAGTCATCATGGACAAACTAGCTATGATGTAAAATTATTTCTTTCCCTCATAATTATTTTAGTAATAACTTTGGTATTACAGTTATTGTCCAGATTACACTTTTTGTGTTTTTCATGAATGAGATAACTCAATTGAATAGTATACTGGATTTAGTATTAAGTACTACCTCTCTAGTCCAGGAGTCTTTGAAGTTTTTCAGGCCAGGGACCCCTTAGATGAGAGAGACAGATGAAGCAGGGACCCCAACTACATATTCTAAAATGTATGTTTGTGGAGAGTGACCTTTTTCATAGATTTCATAGATTTATTTGACAGCTGTATAATCAAATGTTCTGTCAATTAATTTACAGAAATGTGTTTAAGTTTGTCGACACATCATCTTTTATATTAATATGTTAGTTCATGTTAATGTGTACATTTTCTCTCTTCCTGTGTCTCTGTCCAGGTTTGAGATTACTGTGGAGCTGAGAAGCACAGAGACCATGCACCAGAGGTCAAAGTGTGAAGCTGGACTGCCAGTTCACTCATTCTGGACCACTGGATAATGAATGGAGCTTGTGAGCGGAACCAGAAAGAGAACACAGTTGTACGTGTAGATGTTCCCCACAAACAGTTGCAATATTGTTTTATTTCAAAGATAGCATAATGAAAGTACAAGTGGCACTTATCTGTTATTTAGCATAGTCATGTGTTTTTTTTTTCTTTTCTTTTTCGTTCTTGCCTTTTGGTAGACACTCCTGATCTTCTGTATATCGATTTCGAAATTATTCCCCGCACTCAACAATACATCAAAAGCAGAAATATATGTTTTATTTTTTCGTGTATAGGCTTAAAAGCCCCTCATTTGTTTGGAGTGTGCGTAGTTTTCTTCTTCTTTTGTCTGTGTGGTCTGTTGTGCAAGAGGTGAGATGCAATCTGAAATTTAAAATCTGTTGAGTATTAAACATGTGTGTATGTGTATTATGGAAATACATATTAAAGCAACACAAATCCATGCTTCTACTTTTGATATTCCCCCTCATTTGTTATTGCCAGTGGGGATATGTTTTATCCCTGCTTCTGATTAGACTGAATTACTTTTGGGAAATATAGACCACTTCAACCCTGTTTTGGAAAAATGTGTCAAAATGTATCATTTTCATTTTCCTTTCAGAAAGAAAAGTGAAAATAGCAGATCTACAAGGTTTCAATGTATCGCAATGTGTTGTGAGCTAGAATCTAGAATGTTCTTCAGACCTAAGTCACAGTCAAACTCTGGTTGTTGGCAACGGAGTGCAGCAAAGCCACGGTGCCACAGGAGTTCACCACCATCTGCTTCAGGAAGTAAACATCTGAAACGTCCAACACCACCTTGTCTGCCTGTTAATTGCTACGTTCACTCAACAATCTGCGCTACAGCTCATTCAGGTACAGTAGTACATGTGATTTATTGGACAGACGGTTTAGGGGTTCTTTATGAAAATGCCCCCTGTTGTTATTTTTTACCAATACAATTTCCATGCCTTGGGATCTTTGAGATGGAGTGTAAAAGTAAAAAGATGTGTAGGATTCCTCAAAGCTGGCCGTACAGACCTTAAGAATCTGTGGCGTGACACCATCTGGTCCTGCAGATTTGTTGACTTTGATACTTTAAATGGACCTCATCAACAGACAGCATGATGGGTTTGGCTGTGCTAGAGTTGCAGAGAATGGGCAAATCTAAGTCAATCTGCTGTTTTCCTAATGAGAAATCATGGTGGAAACGTTTGACAGTTTTATATGGTATAACATTGTCCACACAGAAATGAATATAATCAGTATTGCAACCACATGGTCACATTCAGAACTTAGAAGAGTTTTGTGGCAGTACAAATAACTTTTGTCCTCTCAGAACATTCTTTAGAACGGCTATAGCCGGGAAAAGTTAAAAATGTATTATTTTGAAATATGTAGGCAAGTGAGTGATTGAGCGAGCGAGCAAGCAAGCGTAGGTAAGAGGCTGGGTGGTGTGTGTGCTGTGCATGCTTGCGTGCATGTGTGCTTCAGCTCCTTGATGAGAGTGCTAACATGTAGATCCACTGATATTGACTTCTTGACCATCTCCCCGCTCTTCTTGATTTGCACCTTCTCATGGCTTGCTCTTGTGTCAATGCGGGTTCTGAAAAAGAATGTAGTTAGCAACATCAATCTATGAATGTGAGATATTAAAGACCTGTTGAGTACAAAGTACACAGTTCTGGTGCAGAATATGAAACCATATAATTGTCATATCTCTCTAAGTAGGTACAGTACAATCCACCCCAACGATCAAGTTAAAAATAAGACTGTGATGGAACGGAAATAGAATCAGCCTGTCCTGTCCAATGATAACAAGTTGTTATCATTGCGATACTGGAATGGTGTGAACAAAAGTCAAGTTAGAAGCTATGTTAGTTTATATATTCAACTGACAATGTCAAATTAACATTGGAGATATTTCTGTGTATGGTGTGACAAAGCTCCTACCTCTGAATTAATTCCGGTGTGCACACTGCATAATGTTGATTCTTGAGTTTGAAATGATAGTAAGTCAGGACTACAGCAAGGTCCTTCACACAACACCTGTTTACTCTGCTCATCATCCATCGTTGTTTTGTCATTAGAACTGAAAACATAAAGACAAGAAAAGAAAATAAAACGTAAAAGTTGACCACTTGAGCTGTATTTTTAAAAATGTTTAGATTTTTTTTCTAAACTGTAAACTCACAATGCATTGCATCTATTGGTGACAATTATAAATAATTTACATCCCATCTGTTTTTTGTTTTTTTTTCACTTCTTCAAGTTAATCTGAATGAAAAAAATGGAAGCTAAAAATGCTGACCAGAACAATTATGAAGCACATCAGTGCTTGGGTACATTAGTTTTTTGCCTAGTCTGGTAAAAACGAATCTGATTTGAAGTTACAGTTAACAAATTTAATCTGGTTTGGAAGCGACTATGTGCCCAAGAAACCAGTCTTGGTGCCAACTGTAACCTAATTTATTGTAAAATTAGGTATATTAAAAAAACAAAAACACAAAAAAGGTTAGAATTACTACCTTGCTACAATAATATACAGTAGTAACAGTGGAGTTATATTCCAGCAAAAGCAACAGAGTTGTTTTAATGTTAATGCAAACTGAGACAAAATGCTGACATGCGCTTATTTTAGCTAACAAGAACATTTATGATGCTTTTCCTGGCTCTTTTTTGCAACACAGTGCTAAGGTTGTACGTGAAGCTATATTAACACATTTAGCTGGGAAGCCCCTGGAGCCCCTTGAAGGACCCCGGGGGGACCCCGGACCCCACTTTGAGAACCACTGGCCTAGGAAGTCCACTCAACGAGGAGCAGAACATCATTTTAACTTGAGATTGTTTAAAGAGGGGGGGACCAAACTCAGAGCATAACGTCTCAACTCTTAAGCATGTATAACTATGCTTGATGAGACATTTCACGTCTAGTGGTTAAACACTATAACCACTCATGACTGAATACTGACATATTTATGAATCCGCTGGAACAATGGTCAATATTACTGTTCACCACATGTACAGTAGGTGTACAGTACATGATCAAACCCGTTTACAATAAAGTTTACAGTAAATTAATGTAAATAATGGCATTCCCATAAAGCGTAATAATGTTTTCTTCTCCAACATTCCATTGCAGTTAACAAGAGTATGACATTGTATGACATTCAGATGTCACTGTAACGTTACATCAAAGCTCGGTGGACTGCTGACACAGTCTGACTACCCTGGGGAAGAGTTGCTTTTCTGTTTTTCCTCACGTCAAACGAATGCATCACGATTATGTGAGCTTTTGACCACAATTTATTCTGATGTATTTCCCATAGAGGGAAATTCACGTCACTTTGGTACAGTGACCAAAGTGACGTGAATTTCCCTCTCTCTCCTACCAGTAGCCAGTTGAGAAAGTTGTGACGTTTTTTTTGTTTTTTTACATGTACATACTGGAAATATGAGTACCATCAAATGTCCTCTGAGGAACCTTTGTAGACCCACAAAGCTCCCCTGTGTCTCTCTCTCTCTCTCTCTCTCTCTCTCTCTCTCTCTCTCTCTCTGTCTGTGCTCTACTTTTCAAGTGGGTTAGTTGAGATCCGTCTGCACTGTGTTCTGCTGTTCCTTTGTACAAAGTCTCTGTTCTGATCTTCTGTCGCGGCCCTGGGGCCCAAAGCAGCCGTGACGGACACAACTCCATGTGACAGCTTTGCTCACTCGTTCCCTACGGCCTTCCCAAAACACCGCTCCCAGAGGCTTTCTTGGAGAACACTGAAAGCTCTTCCTGGGGCAACGCGGCACAGATGACACGTGCAGACAGACACACAGATGAGTACAACCATGAACGCACAGAGATAGAGGCTCAAGGCGGAGAATGCAGTGTGTGGCCACAGACACACAGGTACACGCACGCACATGCACACAAACACACTCACGTGCATGCTTTCCTGAGGCACTGAGAAGGAGCAGCTGAGTGACTGCAGGACTAGCTCGATCTGCAAGCTCCACGCACGAGCACGCACATACACACACACACACACACACACAGGGCCATATGTACCAGATGGTTGGGTCGGGGTGTGGGTCCCCAGGGCTTGTCTGCCCTCTACCTGCAGCATGTGGTGAGACCTGGGGCAAGGAGACGTTGGGGGAGAGACGGGTTCAGGGGGTGCTAGACAGACGGACGGACAGACAGACAGACAGACAGACAGACAGACAGACAGACAGACAGACAGACAGACAGACACTTTGAAAAAGTATTTTGTAGGAAATGGAAAGGTACACTCGCTACATGCAAGCATCAGGCCCAGCACTGCTATACTGTACTTTTGCGGAAATCACTGATAAGATGAATAGCAACACAGCTAAATGAACACTGTTGGCTGTCAGGCATACCCCCTCTCTCCCCCCCTCTCTCTCCCTCTCTCTCTCACACACACATACACACAGATACACCACCAGAAGGAAACAAAAAGCACTAAAATGTTCTACAATCCTCATCTTTGTGCTCAGGCATTCAGATGAAAGGGCCTGTGGAGGCGAGAGACCAAGCGTTTGATGGTGATGCATCAATCCCCGCATCCCTTGTTCCTCTGAGCACCTACACTCTGTGACCGGTGTCACAACATGAAGGGGGAGACGGGGGGCCGGGGGGACGGGGGTGGCACAAAGGATGAGAAATGATGAAAGGAGCGTGTATGTTAAATGCATAACCAGGGACGGGTTAGCTGATGACAGCACTGTGCGAGGTGTAGGTGGAACGTGTGTGCGCGGGGTGAGCATGTGTATGTGTGTGTGTCTACGACGCGGGCGCTTGTCAACGCGTTTGCACGTGCTCGTTCATCGGGAGGCATAGCGAGCGAGCTAATGACTAGGCTTGCCATCCATGACAGGGTTGTGTCAAAAACATCACTTAACTGTGTATTCCACCCACATAGTTCACAGTGGGGGGTATGTGGCTTGGACCAGGATAGCACTCTATGGACCCTGAAAGGTTCCACCTGGGAATAGAGCTGCCCCCTGGCCACCCACGCGCTACGTGCGCAAAGAGTGTTAATTTAAAAATGCACTGGAAAGCAATTTGATCCGCAGAGCCTGTACGTTTTAAGAGTGCTGCAGTTCAGCTTAGCTGAAGGATGGTAAGTGATGGGTTTAGCAATGCTTTCAGAGAACAGCTTTGGGTATTTAAATGAGTGTTTGCACACTAATGGACGTGGTACCTACTGGTATAGTCATCATCATCCCTGATTTTTACAGTAATACACCACACCACTACAAATAACATTTACAGTCACATTTTAAATGTCTGCCCATATTTTAGAATAAAATGGCATGCATCAAAGAGTCACAAGAGCACACTGGCATCTTCCCTACTTCATTTGGTTTTCGTTACAGAGTGTATTAAATACAATTTGATCATGATTCTTTATAAGCACCACAGCTCACGTTGCTAGATCCAAATTTATACTTTGCCGTACGACTTGCCCAAAATATCAACCAAATACGCTGAAGTGTAAATTATCTCCTTACTGAGTTTAACACTCATTTACTGTAAGTGAATTTAACACTCACTTACAGTAAGTGAGTTTAACAGTCACTTATACAGTCTGACATTCTTATTTTACCACTGTCATGGGAATACTCAATATGAGGCGATAACAAGATGCAATAAAAGATAAAAAAGATATAAAGATGCCATAGCGTCTCATACGATGGGTGCTGGATAAAAAAAGAATACTCTCTAGATTAGAGCAGAAAGATGTTCACACCAAAACGCTCCCATTAAGAGCATTCTATTCAATGCAGTTATGTTTTGAGCAACCCACAGGCTCTTCCTCAGACTTCAGAAGTCTGAGGAGTAGACAGTGCTGCTTGGAACCACACTGTATTAAATAAAATCCTCTAAATGGGAGCTATTTTGTGTGCAGATCGTATTGCTATATTATATAAAGCTGCCTTTATTTGGGAGATAAGCTGCCTCTACAGCAACCTTGAACAAATTCCCAATAAGTTAATTCACTTTTTGCACATTCCTATGCATGTTTTTCCCTTTTCACTGCAAATGTGTCATGCTTGTCAGCGGGTCTTTCTGATGTCATTCAAAACAAATAGAATCGTGAATGCAGAGCACAAAGATAAGAATTGTAGAAATTGAGTGTTTTCTTTTTCCTTTCTGGTGATGTATCTGTGTGTCAATGCAGATAGATGGAGAGAGAGAGAGAGAGAGAGAGAGAGAGAGAGAGAGAGAGAGAGAGAGAGAGAGAGAGAGAGAGAGAGAGGAGAGGGAGAGGGAGAGAGGGAGAGAGAGAGAGGCTGGAGTGTATGACTAACAGCAAACAGTATTCGTTAAAGAGGTGGTGCCATGGTTTTGCACTTTTTCTGTTTTTCATGTGTCTATGAGGTTGATAGAACTTCATTAAGCCCCCTGGTGGTGTTTTTATGGTGTTTTATGTCTACTCTGACTATTTTGAGTTTCTACCTGGAGGCTGAAACCTTGAGGGTCAAACGTGCCAATAGAAAAACAGCCCTTTAGTGACATAGTAAAAATATACCCTCCCCCTCATTATCAACAGGTGTGGGCATGAGGAGGGACTAGGACAGGTGGGTGGTGCTGGAGGAGGTGGTGGAGGAGGTGCTAAGGTGAGAACCAGGTATACTTAATGAACTGGAGGCGTGTCCACATAAAAACATAATTTTAACAATTTCTGTACACTTTTTTTGAAAAAAATCTTCCTCCTAGTATAACCATAATACCTGATGATTATGTTTTAGGGGGGGGGGGGGGGGGATCACTGAAAATCAAGGCACCCCGTCTTTAAGGTTGTGAAAAGATGGAGTTTGATGTACAAGCATTAAGTAAGTAGGTCGGGCGGAGGCTTATTGTCGGTATCAGCCGAGTAGCACGCGGGTCGAACCCATGACCTTGTGGTCTGAAGGCGAGAGCTCTACCGACTGAGCTACCCAGACACTAAAGTTTGTGCATGAATTCTCATTAAAGCTTCTAAAATGTATTATTATGACATAAGTTGTGCCAATGCTTATCTTATGCTTAAGATTTACGTCCCACCCAGGGTCCAAACCCAGGTCTGCCACCCAAGGGGAGATAGGCAGGGGAGATATGTTTTGAGCTTCATACAATACCAGTCAATTATTAGTGGTACTGTATAAACGACTACATGATCTACATCTACATCAAAAGCAGAGAGATTATCTCCAAACACCAGTTGTGTTAGTTGTTATAACATACTCTACAGATTGGGTAAAATTATGTTTTTTCCCCCACTAAAACATGGGTCTTTTTTTAAATTTTTTATTATTACTTTTATTTTTTTAAATTTTTTTCACGATTTTGTAACCCCTATTTTTTCACCCTAGTGCCAATGCCTAAGCGTGTAATCCTGGGCACTACCTTCCCTCTGCCAACCTAGGGAGGCCAGGGCCGAGCTCATGCCTCCTTCAATGCATGAGAGCCGTCTGACCTTCTTATCACCTGACAGGGGGGAGTTTCCCTGGTTGGACGTAGCGCGTGGAAGGAACACGTTATTCCAACCAGTTCCCTTCCCCTCCATCAGGTGCCCCGGCTGGCCAGGGGGAGGCAGTATAGTGACCAGGATAAAACATGGATCTTCAACAGGAGGTCCCTATAGGGATCAGAATTAATCTTTTTTTATTTTTCTTTATTTTTACATTAACCACACTAGCATTCCTGTTCTGTGGGGAAGTTCGCTGAGAATAGCAGATCTACAAGCTCACAACGCACCATATATTATACACACATTACCATAAATCCAACAGAAAATGTGTAAACAAACAAGCAAAAAAGCATGAATTTTGATGATAGTGATTTGACAGCACTGATAGTGCTGTCAAACCTGAAATGAAAATGAAAAAGTTTAATCTGCATCACAATACATTATACAATATGTAGCGGGGGTCCCTGCTTCATCTCTCTCTCAGCTAAGGGGTCCTTGGCCTGAAAAAGGTTCAGGACCCCTGCTCTATAGCAATGATTACTATCAGAATATAGAGCCAACACCTATTTTAGTTCAGATGTTAGATGTTAGTTCATTGTCATGCACCACAACATCCAAACAAACAAACAAAACAAAAACAAACTGTCTCTAATTACAGGAATGTACAGCATTTTGTGATAATGAATGCATAAACAAATAAATAAAAGTAGGCCTATGTCAACAAGTCCAAATGTAGTCCTATAGAGTCAAGTTATTTGTGTTAATGTTTGTGTGGACGTTTGTCGCCGCGTGCGTGTAACGATGCGTGCACCGACTGAGCATGTGAGTGAGTGCTACACAAACAAAAGGTCCATTGAGTGTTTGCGCTTTCACTGAGCATTTGGGCAAACAAATGCCTTTGACACATAAAGCGCCGTACACTCATGCAGAATGCATGAGCCCCGCGGGCAAACTCAGAACAAACAGTCGACGTGTCCATAGACAGGCCTAATACATTTCAGTACATTGCACACAAACACAAAAACACACTCATGCGCACACATAAACCCTGACAAGTTTAATTTATCCCTGTGGACAGGTGAGGCCAAATACATCTAACAGAAAGGCTCACGCACGCGTGTGTGCACGTGAGTGCGTGTGTGCATGCACTCACACACACACATACACACAAAATGTGGAAACCCCACTGTAAACACCACATCCCATAAAATACTGTTTCTGCTGACAAGGAGAAAGCATCTTCTGCCCCCTCCAACATTCCTCTCTCTCTCTCTCTCTCTCTCTCTCTCTCTCTCTCTCTCTCTCTCTCTCTCTCTCTCTCTCTCTCTCTCTCTCTCTCTCTCTCTCTCTCTCTCTCTCTCTCTCTCTCTCTCTCTCATATATATCCTCCCCTCATGTCCATGACTTTCTCCATCTCAGTAAGTTGGCAGGGACAGACGGGATCACTGCTTTGCTGCAGGTGATACCACTTAGTGCATAACACTGTGATTGTGACTGAGACTAATGCTCCACTGTATGGGTCTCTGTGTAACTCTACATCTGAGAATGTGTGTGGTGCGTGTGTGTGCGTGCGTGCGTGCGTGCGTGCGTGCGTGCGTGCGTGCGTGCGTGCGTGCGTGCGTGCGTGCGTGCGTGCGTGCGTGCGTGCGTGCGTGCGTGCGTGCGTGCGTGAGTGTGTGTTTGCGTGCATGTATGTGTATGTGTATGTGTATGTGTATGTATGTGTGTGGGTGGGTGGGTGGGTGCGTGCGTGCACATGTGTGTGTATGTGTGTGCAATGCGTGCTGTGCGTGTGTGATAGAGAGAGAAAGTATAAAGTACAGTATGTGTGTGTATGCGTGTGGGAGCGCGAGTGTGTGTGAGCGCACATGTGCGTGTTTGGGTGTATGGTCACACAAAGTATCAGCTATAGGCAAAGTGGTATAGTTAAGTGCTGCTGATAAAATTTTATTCCACCAGGCTAAAGGGTCATAGTGCTTCTGCCCATCGGCAAAGCAAATACTTTGCCTGCCTCTCTCTCTCTCTCTCTCTCTCTCTCTCTCTCACTTTTCTTCGGAAAGAAGAAATTGATGTTATTCCGAACTTGGATGTGGTCTCAGAACTTCTTCTCGGAACTTCTTCTCCAGATGTCCTGATCTCTCTCTCTCCATTTGTAAAGCCTGTCCGAACCCATACGTCGGAAGGGGTATGTATTACACTCAAGAAACCAAACTAATAGACCTAAATGATGGTCTGTCTGTCTGTCTGTCTATCTCCATTCCATTTGAGTACGGTACTTTTTACATCGTGGCTAGAGGTGGTTAGTCATTGATAAGTGGGTCTGTCTGAATCTGTCTGTTTGTGTTTGACAAGAGCTAATATCGTAAACAACTTTTTCACATAATGGAAGTCAATGCCCCCCGTATACAGACGGCCAGCAGAGCTGTCCATGGTACTGATTTCCAGTCCACATCCACTACAGCGGTTTATTATGTTAACCATATAAACCCTATAGTTGACCAGGGTCCCCAGGGCTCTATACTAGATCCTCTAGTATTTCCTTCTACACCAAATCTCTTTGACATATATAGTTGTTGAATATAGTCGGCTCACCCCCACCCCCTGCATACAGTATATAAGCATGACTCCTCTTTGCACATTTGAGTGAACAATGCTGCTATTGATTAGATAATTGTATCTGCACATTATACCAGAACATTTAAGATATTGTACATCCTGCATTGTAATCATTAAGAGAGCTGAGGTAGAGCTGAGAAAGAGATGAAGCAGGGACCCACTACATGTGTTGCAGATTCAACTTTTTCATTGATTTCATAGATCGCTTCATAGACTTGTTTGACAGCACTATCATCAGTGTAAATTATACATATATTTTTTTAGTTTGTTTATCTGTTTTATTAATATGTTGGATTCATGTTCATGCGTATTTTCAAAGATTTAACCACTCAATACTTAGTAAACTTCACCTTTAGCTCTTTACTTTTTCTGCTCTTTTTTCCCTTTACACAAAACCTCTTAGCCATAATTTGCCAGATCTGCTATTCTCTGCAAATGTTCCCCCCAGAATAG
>NC_137604.1:32036225-32103725 GCF_963280865.1 Gymnoscopelus braueri | reverse complement strand
TGGAATTGAAGCTCATTTCCTGTTTCTCTTAAAGCATGCAGTTCCTTTTGATGGCCCAGCAGATGTCGCTATTTCACCTTCTGCAGGGTCAGTGCTGGCTGCAGAACAAAGTACGCATATCCAAGCCATGGTGGGCGGGGTCTGGCTATAAGAACGCAGTGTTCTCTGGCAGTATGAATTTACATTTGCCTGTCGGTTCAGTTCGAGGAGCCCCCCTGAAACAAACTGTCCTGGTGGACTATGCAGCTACCTTTAGTGTCCCCCGCAGTTTCCAGTGAGTGTTCATCTGAAAGCCATTGGTTCTAACTTCAAATGCATGGGTCAGTGTCCGATACTGAGAAAGATACACAAATGTCAGAATTGATGAAAAAAAGAAAGGAAAAATGTCAGTCTTGGGCACACCTGTTGCGTGAGGAGGAGTCATACTGTATGTGTTTGCACAGAGGTGTTAAGTTGAATTGCATGTGGCATGAGTGCAGTATGTGACAATGCAGTCACTCATAGAGCGAGACACTAATGTTGCATGGATTGGGAATAGCCATGAGCAGAGCTGCTCCGGTAGGCTTCCACAATGTGACTTGATACCAGCAGAGCAGACAACGCTGCAGACATACACTATACTGTAATTTGGAGATTAATGCCAGAAAATAACTTGCACTTCCTAACGCTGCTGTCTTGGACTATTGGCAATGAACCGAGGCAAGACGTGGCATTCTGATGCAAAAGCAATGCAAGAGTTATTTGGAATATCAAAGGAAGTGAAATATACCAAAACAAAACAATGCATCCTCAAATGGATCCCTGTGGCTGTATACGAATCGCTGCAAACACTGTGATTACTAGGATAAAACAATGAAATAATAAATGGTTAACTGTATCTGCCAGCACAAAAGTGCATACATGTAAGCATAATAACTACTGACACAAGGGAACACAAAACTATAACCTCTGTTTCAGCACATGTTAGGGCATCTGGTGCTTTTGCTCAACTGCAGTCTTCTTCACACATGGAAACAAGCAGCAAAGATGAATGAAATGTAAATATGAAGGATTCCTCATATTCACGGCTCATGCTGACTACAGTATATTCATGTTGCCATGCTCCAAGCGAGCAAACCCAAGGTCCCAGATCAGATCTCAGTACTATGCAATTGATCATGAATAAGCACCCAAAACATAACTGTATGCATAACCTTAATGATGGAGTACAAAGGGCCAAATGCAATGGAACAGTGGAGATAACACTTGCTGTAAGCACCACTGGATAACAAGTTATGCATGGAGAGTTTCCGTACATCACCGCACATCTGGCGCCTCTCACCACTTCACCAAGTACCAATGCCTAAGTACCCCAGAGAAAGGAGGAGGGCTGTGTGTGTGTGTGTGTGTGTGTGTGTGTGTGTGTGTGTGTGTGTGTGTGTGTGTGTGTGTGTGTGTGTGTGTGTGTGTGTGTGTGTGTGTGTGTGTGTGTGTGTGTGTGTGTGGGGGGGTACAGAAAACATGTCTCATTTAACAAAACAATCAACCAAAATGGAGATTGTTATTACCTTGAAGCTGTACACCTCACCGAGAGGTGTCGAGTCTGGCTCTCGTATGTTGGAAGTTGATAGCTAATTGGTCAGCAGGTGCAGCTGTGTTGACGATGCATATGTGCACAGACTGGGATACGGCTCATACATCATCCAGCCACATGTTACGACTCAAGCAGACAGACACGTCTCTACTCCAACTTCTCAACATCTGCTGAGTAGTTGGTCGTAATTTCTCAGCGTATAGGGTGTAAATGCACATGCACACGTTTCATCTGACTCATTCTATCTGACGATGTAATAGCAGGTACCTCATGATCTCACACAAGATCTGATCTATTTTATTCTATTCTATTCCGTCTATCCGTCCACCCGCCCACCTCAGAGTGTCTCTGCCCAGAGGGTGGACATAAACGTTAGTACATTGTGGTTCATTAATATTCTCCATCATGGTACCCTGTAATGACAGGCCGGTATTATTATTCACAATTTACCAATTATCCCTCTGACCCACACACTGATCCACATTCACAATGTTACACAGGTCTATTTGTTACGAGGTCAGATGAAATTGCTTTGGCCGTCTGCCTGTCTAAATGGTAATGCTACAAATTATTCCCCTTTCCCATTTTTCCCCATTTTCATCCCTCATTTCCCTGTCTTCTTTGTTTAGCTCTGATTTCATTTTTTCATCTTTTCTCTTCCTCTCTCAAAGTCTCTGATTCTGTTTCGCTCTCCGTCCTTGCTCAGTCCTTATTAGAGGTTGACAAACCACTGCATCTCTGAAAAAAGCATTTAAAAAATCTCACGATCACAAGCAACCAAGCATAATAATTTCTAAATTGGCTTGAAATGTGTTTGTCTGAGTGATTCTGGTGTCTCAGAACTCAGAAACGCTCCGTTGCCACCTAGCTATGGGAACCTGTACAAGGAATTAGTTTTGTCTGTGTGTTTGCCATCGTGTCTAAAGCATGTGTTTCTATGATGCATGAATTGGGGAATGTTATACAAATCCATGAGTGCTGATGGCTAAATAATGTATGAAGTCAGGTATTAGTCTTTGAATCCTCTGAAGTCAGCTGCTTCATACATTATTTGCACTGTAATATAACCTCCCTAAGGTGGACATCAATCACACCCTCTGATGGTTCAGTCTGCACTTTTTATGATCTACGGCCAAAGGCCCTCAGAAGATATTGGCTGTTTATGCATCACAAACACAAACAAACCAGATCGATTTGATTCGTTTGACCGCTGGTATGTTCTTAAGCTTCTTTCAGCAAGTCTGTGTCAATCAAAAAATCCCTCACTTGGTAACTTCAGATGTCCAAACAGACACACAGAAGTAGAGACATAGCGAGAGATACAAACACACACGTACGCAGTGCACGCAAGCACACTCGCACACACTCGCACACACACTCACAAACACACACACACACAGCACACGCACACGCACACGCACACGCACACACACGCACACGCACACGCACACGCATGCACACCCATGCACACCCATGCACACACGCACAGTACAAACACAAAAGGAAACAATGCTTGAAAGATGACACAGGCCACATGGGTCACTTCCTTTTACCCAGAAGCCTTTGGAAAGGTTGCCCAGTCAGATACTAATATCTTTAGTTGAGTCTCAGAGGAAGTGCTCCATTTTGAGAAGTGGTGAAGTCAGAGTCTCTGAAGGTCAAACTCTCTAGATGGGGGGCAGCAGAGCATAGGGCCGGAACAACAAATGTGCCGACTAGAGGCTTTCCCAAGGTTGCATATTCACTCTCAGGAGTGTCTGTGCCTTTCCCCTTTCAAAGCAGATGAATCTCAACATTCTTCACTTGATCTCTTGCATACTGCACAGCTCCTTTTACAAATGCAAAGGGGAGGATGCAGTGGGTCTGAAGCGCAGTTTCTTGATTTTGTTGTTAATCTATCTCTCTGCCTCCTGCTCAAAACATGGTGTACTGGATAAAATGAAGACAACATGAGGACACCTCCTCCAGTGTGTTATGATAAATGAGAGACGGTGAACTGAGAGAAAACATGAATTCATATCACAAAATGTTTTAAATTGAGAGATTCAACTCAAGGTTGTTCAATCTCTTTTTCCTATTCTTCTTCATAGAAACAGCACTGGGGCCGATTTGGGTTTAGCATGAATTACTACGGCTCAGATCCTGTTAGCGGTGATAAAGCCCCCTAAACATCCCAGTTGCATCCTTATCCTCCCTATGAATATTCAAACAACTTGCTCTCTTCTCCTCATTGTTTTCTCATTTGTACTGCTATCTGACAGTGCTGGTGATAATGCGTTGCAGGAAGATCTGGCAATGGGAAGTGGCATTGATATATGATCTGATAGGACCGTCTGCGACACGCTTGATAGTCTCAGAGGAGCCTCATCTCTTTGCGCAATCAGAACATGTTTGAACTTCATTAAAGTTAAACGGCACTGATATGCTATCTTGGAAGCGTTTATATCGGAAGAGAGTTGTTGTGTGAAGCAATATCCGGTTAGAAACATTTAAACTGAAGGTTTAGCCCTGGTTGGTTTAGGGCTTAAACATTTAACAGACTGGATATCTGAAGATCTCATCATTCCAATGTAGAGATACTAGAGCAGACTCTGTGTTTGGGTGTATGCACAATGTAATTAAATTCAACATTTTCTGTGTAAATCTGTGTGTAGAATAGATGTGTTCTATGTGTACTGTATGTGTGCGTGGGATCAGGCAACCAGGACAGTGGGAGAATAACCATATTAGTGTGCGAGAGCAGAAAGGCTACATCTGTCACTCCACATTTTCTCACACACGCTTTGACAAGGCCCACGAGCCTGGCAAGCTCTGTCCCCTGCTAAAAACACACACACACACACACATGCACACACATGCACACACATGCACGCACGCACACATCTCACGCCTCATATAGCGTGACAGAGTGAGGGTTCATGCACTGTTCAAGGGTGTGTGGAAGTATAGAAACAAAATATGAAACAAGAGTAAGAAATAGACAAATCGAGTGTGCACGCACACACACACACACACACACACACACACACACACACACACACACACACACACACACACACACACACACACACACACACACACACACACACACACACACACACACACACACACACACGCTTGTGGATGCCCCTTGCTCAGCCTGGCATATGAAATGACAGTGAAGCATTTCTCCTGCCAGCTTTGGCACAATTCCTCTTTTTTTCACCCCTCATCCATTTCCCCCACATCCACCCTCGCCCTCATCCCCCCACTGCCACTGGCCATATGCTACGCCCTGAGGCCAGACCCCGAGACCAGAGGAAGTGTGACCATGCATGAGTGTGGTTGTGTGTAAAAGATAGATTGGCGGGGGTGGGGGTTCTCAGAGGATAAACTGGGTATGAAAAAGAAACATCTCAGTACATTTGTAATTACACAGTTCTCTCTCTGATGTCGTTCTCATCTGTGCCGTTGCCTCTCAATGTATGTAAGCATCATGGCAGCTGAACAGCTGGCTATAAACGGAAAAATTCAAACTTCTTTGATAAAGGGTTGTCTGTGTCGTCGTCAAAGGCCTTTTAAGAGTTTTACTCTACTTGCTGAGCAGCACTCATGTGGAAATTGTATAACCTCAACCTTACTGTGAATGTCTGTCAGGACGCCATCAGTGTTTAGACAAAAATATGGCGAGTGTTATTACATCCAGTTTGTCTACCATTTTAATGCCAAGGTTGCCTATTGCATTTCATTCACTTTGTCAACAATGCACGTCTGCACAAATGCTAGAATGAATGAATAAATAATAATTATTATTATTATTATTATAATAAGGGTAATAATAATAATAATAATAATATATATAAAATAATATTAAGTGACAGGTTGAAACAAGCGTTTAAATCGCTTTCTTTGTCAGCCTGTGCCATGTTTTCCCAATGCAACCTTAATGGGAGCAGTACTGAGCATGTGGACGGGGGTTGACTGACCACACAGGCTGACTAAAAAGGCGATTTACACGCTTTTGTCAACCCGTCGGTTACATTTTATTGACTGCTAAAATTTAAAACAGTCAATTTGTTTACGTTTACGCACGCACGCACGCACGCACGGGGGACAAACCCCTTGTCCCTTATGCATACGCTCAACACTACCCTTTCACCTGCCCCATTTTCATTTAGCTATTATACATGTGTAACATATGAATATACATTTGTACTGGTGGTATGCACGCAAATACACAGTAGAGTGACACAGTATGCAGATATACAGTATGTCATGACACCGTGTATATACGTTTAGTCTATGGAAGTGCTGCTGCTCCAAAGCTGGGCAGAATGGGCACCACATACTGTTCACTCATCCTTATTAGGACTTATCGTTATATCCCCCATGGAAGTGGATGACCTAGTTGTAAGAAAGATTTCATAACGTTGTTCATAAGTCGATCCCCACAAGAGCTATTATATCTATCAACAGTTATATCCTGTTGAAACATGCCTTAGCTTGACTCTAAATCCATAACAATCCACACAAGGACAAGTTGCTCTTGATAAGAATGATATGGCTTCATGCAGAGGCAAGACAACAGAGTTGCTTATGTGATGGCATGGCACCATTCATGTGTTTGTGTGACACAGGAATACATGTGGAGCAGTGAACAGTCACTCTAATTAACTGTGGACTTTTGAAAGAAATGTTTTCAGCGATGTACAGCAGGCGTATCTTGCCTTGCTGCACATCGGCACCCACGCACATCACAAGTCACTTCTAGCATGTTTAATGTGTGCAAATTGGTCCGGGTGAGAAGTGTATATGAATGGGAATTGGGGAGCAGTGAAGGATGTCGTGGTGGTGGTGGTGGTGGTCTGTGTGTGTGTGTGTGTATGGGTGTGTGTGTGTGTGTGTGTGTGTGTGTGTGTGTGTGTGTGTGTGTGTGTGTGTGTGTGTGTGTGTGTGTGTGTGTGTGTGTGTGTGTGTGTGTGTGTGTGTGTGTGTGTGTGTGTATACATACATGTAAGATGCGAGCGTTCCTGGGTGTGTGATGAATAAATAACTTCTATTCATGCGATTGATGGAAGGTGAGTTGTCAAGGTGTGTTAATTCTTTTGAACAAGCTCCGGGAACTCGTGCCGTGCATTGCAATATGCGTCACAGAAGTAATAAGACCAGAGTCTGCTTGAACAGAGATACACGTACTGCAGCCCTACAGTATTGTATGTGTTTATGTACCCATCAAGACTGTGTTTATGTATTCCAAACCCTATGTGATATGAACCTTGAACCTTAAACTGAAATGCATTATTTGTTGTTGTTATTTCCACCAGGCCGAAGGTGTGGCCGAAACTATGTCTTCGTCCCCGTCCGTCCTGTGTGTGTGTGTGTGTATGTGTGTGTGTGTTTTGTGTGTGTGTGTGTGTGTGTGTGTGTGTGTGTGTGTGTGTGTTCATCCATCCGTCCGTCCGTCCGTGTAGGCTACAGCTAATCTCCGGCACAGCTGGACCGATCAGCGTGAAACTGTGCACGCACACTCCCTGGATGCCAAGAAAGAACCTCTGCCCCAATGTTTTCACATTGGCCCGTTATAGTGCCACCAGGACACCGGATTTAGCAAAACACATGTTTGGATATTACTCCTATAGATTTTGTCCAAAAATCCCGCAAATCGGTACACATTATCTCTATTATAGTCATGTGATCAAGACGGATCTGTCCGATTTTTCATATTCTATCATGATTGGCTAAGATTGGCTTCCAAAGTTTACAGGAGTGGCCCTGGCTAGGCAACCCGGCCTGGCGGAGACTTGTGCTCCGAGGAGCACACTTTCTAGTTGTTGTTGTTGTAACTAAGGATGTTCATACTGTGATTAAGCATTATATGGTTTTGCTATTAGAAGCATCACTGGAGGGCTGTTAGGACATGTATGGAAAACAATATGAATTATACTGTATAATTTAAAGCTATATAGCTTGTTACCTGTATACTCTATTTGTGTCATTATTTGACAATTTAGGAACATGGATGGCACATGGGATAACCCTGGCTGCATTTCAAGATTAATAGAAAGTACTGATCTTAGAGCAAAGGAATTGGGCAAAGGATGAATCCAAAATATTGGTATTCAATATTCAGATGATGTGATAATACTTAACATACTTTTGCTATTAATGTGAACTCCATCATTTTCTCACTATTATTACATAATTGTGAGCATGTAAACATAGTACAGTAGTCGTTATCTTATTAGTTTGCTGAGCCATGCATAATAGCTGTGTCTCATTCCATTACCCATATATAACATATAGCTACACCCATACAGTTACGCATTGTCACTCAACATATTGCTAGTCCATACAAAGCCCATCGGATACTTAAATATCTGCTATGGTGCTATGCACCATATGTTCTCTAACGAGGCCCCCGGAAAAGATTGTTATCTGTACAAAAAGTGCTGCACAGGCACTTTTCTCACCAATTCCCTCGCTGTATCAGCTATATAGAACAGAAGGCATGTGATGTTTCATGATGTCTTCACAGTTCCAAACCTAGGCCTCTAATCCATGAGATGCGGCACAACTCAGACACTGTGACAACTGGGCTCCTCGCTCTGCAGAGGAGGAACACAGGATCCCCGTGGAACCGCATGTTCCGTGCTTGCTTGGTCGCTGAGGAATCTGTGGCGGCAAATTACTTCCATCAAGGCATGACGACATCATTGCAGGGGAGAAGATATCGCACAAGTCCCTAAAGACAGGCAGATGAGTTCAGGTACTGCTTAACCATGTCTATAAAATCTGGAAAACCAGGTGAATGGTAGACAAAAGCAAAATGACAAGGATGATAATGATGATGATGATGATGGCCATGACAGAGATTATGATGAAGGCAATAATGATGCTAGTGGTGAAATCACGTTTCTGCAACAAACAGTGACATTTGTAGCATTTGTTTGCATTTACGGTTAGATTTTTCTCCGGGCTCTCACTGTCCCACCCTCTTCTTTTCTCTTCTCTTCCTGAAAGCTACAAAAATGATGGCGCTTGCACACAAACACATTTTACTCACTTCTTCACACCTGTAAACCTGTGATGTGACAATAAAGTTGATTCTGATTCAGATTCTGACATAAAAAGTCGGTTTTCTAAAGTGATTTTAAATATGACACTGTCTTTGCTATAGCCTTACAGTAGATCCTCAGGCAAAGCATTCTTAGGGGCGTGGGCTGAAAAAGCCTGATCACCCCATGACAATGATGATGTTAATGATGATGATGATGACAACGATGACGACGGCGATGATACTAATGATGATGAAGACGACGCTACCAATGATGAAGAAAAAGATGCTACTTACCAACATCATGGTGTTGATAATTATAACTTTCTGGGCCAATGTAGGGGATGACATGAATGTCAGGGATGAGTTGAGCAAGAAGAGAGAGAGAGAGAGAGAGAGAGAGGGAGAGAGAGAGAGAGAGTGTATGAGACATATGAGCATGGAAAATATAAGGGGATTCACTTCAGAGAGCTATGGAGAGGGGTGTGTGGGGCGCGTGTGGAGTGTGTGTGTGTGTGTGTGTGTGTGTGTGTGTGTGTGTGTGTGTGTGTGTGTGTGTATGTGTGTGTGTGTGTGTGTGTGTGTGTGTGTGTGTGTGTGTGTGTGTGTGTGTGTGTGTGTGTGTGTGTGTGTGTGTGTGTGTGTGTGGTGGTGGTGGGGGGGGGGGCTTGAGGTTTATATTTTATATTTTCTTCACCCAGCGCCTCCATGGATTTCCACCTTTTAAGTGATTTCCATCTCAAACCCACTCCTGTCATGGGCAATGGCACTCTACTCCTTTCAACCAGGCTAACGCGAGTGAAGTTAGCATGAACAGTATGTTTGATAGACTTCTTCCCCCATTGCTCTGTTCTGTAGCCTCTCCTGTCATCAACCACAGTCCCAGTGACACTTGGCTCATTAAAGGAGAGAGGGTGGCAGATGACTGGTGTAGTGGTATGGGACTGTGGGAAGGAAAGGGGCGGGGGGGGGGGGGGGGGGGGTAGAAAATTAAAACTGTGTTTTAGACTGCCGGAACGCTGTGAGGTTGATTTATTAATACATTTATTTAACAGTAAAATGTATTTACTGTAAATGTGTAATATAAGTTCAAGAGTTAGATGGTGCTAGGTAATGGTGCTAGGGTTGCAAATTATGATAATTATGTAATTCAATGTTCAAGCCCTATTTTATACTTTCGTCATACAACAATGTTGCAATTTTTTTTTGGAAAATAGCCCATATACAAGCTCACAACGTGTCACAATGTGATGCTTTGTGTGCTTGTAGATCTGCTATTTTCTGTAATTTTGAAAAACCCCTGTTTGCACCCAAATGGTTCCGCATTCCTCCACTTAGCACATTTCCAATTGGGGATTATAAAAAAGTTTCATCCTATCTTTGTCTAACAACAGGGAGTGACATATGCTCCTTTGGCAAAGACACTGAGTGCTGACTTGTTATACCCAGCAAGCTGCTAGCAGGATGTTATACAGTATCTCTCTGGAATATTAACCATTTAGGCAGTTTGTATTACATTTTGAAAAATTGGGGTAAAATTGAGGTGAAAGAAATACTTACTAGTACACAATCTGATATATCATGCTTATTATAATAGCAGTGCACATGTAAATGTTATTTGTATTTATTTGTTTATTATGGTACACATTATCTCTGATTCTCTGTAGTCATGTGATCCAAGTTGCATCTGTCAGTTTTTTCAGATTCTATTCCGATTGACTACAAGTGGCTTTCAAAGTTTGCTGGAGCGGCCCGTTTTGCACGACATGCTATAAGCACCGCTGGACCCATCGGCGGGAAACTTTGCACGCACACTCCCAGTAGGCCAAGAAAGAATCTCAACCCGTTTTTTTTCAATAGCGCCGCCATGAGACAGATTTTTGCTAAATACTTACTGGTAAACAATCTAATATATCATGCTTATTATAATAGCAGTGCACATGCTGTGTGTCTAACATTTTTATGCATTTGTTTATTATTTGGTCAGGGGTGGTACACGTAGACATTGTTATTTGTAAATCTAATTTGCTTTCCTTAGGAAGGTTTTAGACTTAAAATCTACATTATTATACATTATTATTATATTTGTCCAAACATGTTGGAATGTAACATTTAGCACTGAAGGTTGTCCCTTAATTTGAAGCAACATCACTCATTAACTACTCACAGTGAAAGTAAGCTACTGTGCATAATTTTAAAAATCATTCCATGAGATATGACAGCTATCCAATCGATGTGAAGTTAGACTGCTAATTTGACTGCTACTTTACATTAAGAGCGGTGATGGACAAGTCAAAGAAAATAGATCTGCACATGGCACCTCCACAAATGAAGCTGCTACTCCTGTTCCCCTCCATGCAGATAGTGGGGTAACTGGCCATAGAAAAGCAGGCAAGATCCAGTTCCTAAAGGCCTTGAATTGATACTTAACTCTCAGGAATCTTTAGAGACACAGCCAGATGAATATTTCATCCACACCGCCCACAGCCTAAATCCATTTCCCCTCTGCAAGAACTCTCCACTACTATGATGAGACCCGTACAATGACAAGGAGCACGCACATACGCACACACACACGCACACACACACACACACACACACACACACACACACACAAACACACACACACGAACATGTAATCTCTCTTGCAATGGACCGATTCCACTTCTCTCTCCTTCTCTATCACCCCGTACCCCCCTCCCGCCACCACCCCCATACACACACACACACACACACACACACAGTGCGTGTCTGTGTCCGCGCGCGCACACACACACACACACACACACACACACACACACACACACACACACACACACACACACACACACACACACACACACACACACACACACACACACACACACACACACACACACACACACACACACACACACACACACACACACACACACACACACACACACACTAGGTGTAGCCATTTGCAATGCCAGCCGTCACACACTCAGTCCAAGTCTGTATAATTGGTTCTCTGGCATCTGTCTATGTGGGTGCATGTAAGGAAAAAGACAGTCTAATTGGCTGTTGTTATGATAGGTGTTAGACAGAATTATAAGAGCGAATGTGAGGTAATGTACATTCAATTACAGTTACAGTTTGCCATTATAGACTTGATGAATAAAAAAGACACTGTGCAGCTGTCTACCTTATTCAGCTGTGACTGCATCTGTAGAAAGCATGAAGAATACAATGCTAATGAATCATTATTGCGTGTCGTTGCTGGCAGAAACCTTGTATCGCCATAACTTTTTTTCCCCCCCCATAAATGAATGCCTTATTTTGTCGTACGATAGGGTCACGCAAAAGTAGCAAAAATAATAACTACAGTGGATGCATTGGAACACAGGTTCTTTTTTTTTCATCTCCTGAGTATTGGATATTTCTGCCCCACAGCCACAAAATGTAAACAAATAAATACTGTATATATTTTTCCCTGAGATGTTTTTTCTTATTTCCCTAAGTCACATATTCGAGCTATAGGAGATTTATTGTCAATACTAGAAAAACTGCTCCTCCGAGCACAGGCCTCCGCCAGGTCAGGTGGCCTCCATTGTGGCCTCCTGATGGCGCTATAATAGGCCGATGTGAAAAGGGTGACATTTCTTCCTACACCTTTCACAGCAATCGCAAGCTGTGTTCATGATTTGAGGCATTTTGTTCCAAAAATGTGTTTTTCAAAAATGGACCTGCTGGTGAAGCTATAACAGGCCAATGTGAAAAGGTTGGCATTTCTTCCTCGGCCTAGTGGGAATGTGGTGCAAATTTCACGGAAAGCACATGCTGCGTTCAGGATTTTGAGGCATTTTGTTCAAAACGGACCAATCCTGACAACTTTGGAAGCCAATGTCAGCCAATCAAGATGGAATATGAAAAATACAGACAGATCCGTCTTGATCACATGACCATAGAGATACTGTGTACTGTTTGCATGATGTTTGGACAAAATCTGTAGGAGTCAAAAAATTGCCTCCTGGTGGCACATGAGAGGATCCAATACGTGTGAGTTGATCTTTGAAGACTGCAAGGACCCAGCGGAGAACATCCTTGGTCCTTTGAACAAGGGCGTGTATGCAATGATTAGTGGCCTGGACTTGGAGAGATTGGTACTTGCATCAGGACCTATTGGCATTATGCAGGCAGCCATGGACATCACTGTTCCCTACATACATGTCAGAGAAGCTTTCGGACAAAAGAGTGGACACTTTCAGTTGATGCAAGGCAAGATGGCTGACATGCATACCAGGCTAAGTTCCTGTCGGCAGTATGTGTACAATGTCGCCAGAGCTTGTGACAAAGGGCATTTCAGTTCCATGGACTGTGCTGGGGTGATCCTGTATTGTGCTGAGAATGCCACTCATGTTGCTCTGGATGGCATTCAGTGTCGGGGTGGCAAGGGCTACATCATTGACTACCCCATGGGCCTCATCAGCTCTACGTGCCCTGAAGGCAAGATATCGAGAGCTCTGCCAGCTGGTCCAGAGTGAGCTCAACAGGATCTTAAATGGACCTCCCATCAAAGTTGAAGCTACAGCTTTCCATAATTTTACCAACAGTCTAGTCCCTGACCTCCATGTTGGAGGGAGAATATGGCTCCCATGTGGACAAACTCTTCACGCTTCATAGAACACAGTTTAAACCGAGGCATTCTGCAGAAGGGTTCAAGTTGCACATATTTACTTGAAGATCTGGTGAGTTGGCTAGAGTTAACGGTCAAGGCAGAGAGCATCGCATAACAGGCTACATCCTTGGCCTCTAGTGCAGCGGCGAGGAATGAGTCTGAGGAAAAAGCAACCATATATTGCAGCACTAAGGCAAGGGAGTAAGTTAGAAAGGATGAGAAAAAAGCTTCTCAAAAGAGCAAGAGCCTAAACTTCCAGCGCTGCTGTCCTTATTTCAATATCACAGGCCACTTTATGGGCTTCAGTTCCAAAGTTAAAAAGCTTACTCAGCCACAGATAACAGTTTGGATAACCTCTGTTACACATGTGCCCGTACTCTTAAGGTGGAGACATGCACCATTTTGAAAGAAACCTGCAATAGATGTAAGGAGATTAATCTTACAATTTTTTTTTTCATATCTCATATCCAGAAGGAGCAAGGTACATGGTGGGAGTGACAAAGAAGCTGTACATTGACCAACCTAACTGTTCTTCCATTGTCATGTTGAAAATGGTAAAGGTCATACTATGGGTTGAAGAAAGAAGCACATACTTGCTGTCTTAGATGATTGATCCGAAAAGACCACCATTCTCCCAGCTTCAGTGCAGCAGCTTAACCTAAAGGGGACACAGAGATCCTTAACCTTAGAATAGTGAGACAAGGTGCTTCAAATAAAAGGTGCAACCGTAGCCTTCTCCATCTCCCCTACAGGTCGACCTCACCGGGTCTATGCAATTGAAAATTCCATCACCTGCACTGAGGAGCTTGAGCTGGCTGAACATTCCTCCCCAGGGAGTACCCTAAGGAAGTGTTATGCATCTCAAGGGACTCCCACTTCCAAAGCTGGTTAAAGTGAAGCCTCTCATCATTACCGGGTCTGACTACATGCATCTCATCACCCCAATTAAGCCAGTGGTGGATGGGCCTGTTGCTATCCACACTTCCCTGGGTTGGGCAGTACAAGTTCCAACCCACCCCTTCACCTATACCCATGAGGCACAGTCGGTATGGACCTTCTTCACGAGAGGCAGCCTGCTCCATCTCCTTGACTTTCCACTAATAACACAATGCACATGCACTGATCAGGGACACACTTCCATGTTAAAGGAGAATTCCGGACAAATTAAGTGTTATCTTTGATATCTCGTTACTCACCTAACGACGTGAAAAGTGGCGTTCTTTTTTTCCATATATTCCCCTGTCGTCATTTTTTAAACCCCCTCCGTTGTCATAATGGGAGCGCGTGGGTAAGGTAAATTCGTCTATTATAACCAACGCAAAGTTGTTTTTTTCTCTACTAGTATTCATAGTAGAGTCTCATGATAGTCAAACATGCGTTGAAACTATCTGCGAGGCTGCCGTCAATGGCGAACGAGTTAACACTGGTTGCTTGTTTCCAGAATCTGGCAACACGAGTTGCCAGGTTCTGGAAAGAAACAAGCATCCAGTGTTAAATCGTTCGCCATTAACGGTGGCCTCGCAGGACATTTCAACGCACGTTTGACTATCATGAGACTCCACAATGACTAGCAGAAGAGAGAAAAACAACTTTGCCTCGGTTATAATAGACGAATCTCCCTTACCCACGCGCTCCCATTATGACAACGGAGGGGGTTTAAAAAATGACGACAGGGGAATATATGGAAAAAAAGAACGCTACTTTTCACGTCGTTAGGTGAGTAACGAGACATCAAAGATAACACTTAATTTGTCCGGTATTCTCCTTTAAAGTCAGTGCAGGATGGCAAAAAAAAGAATAGATAGATACATGTATAATCACAGCAGCAACAGCAGCAACAGAACCTTAAAACAAAGAGGTTAACAATTCTCATAACACCAAATGAAATCTACAACGGGTACAACTGGTAACAGGGTCAATGGGTACTGCATAACCAGCAAGTGTTGGAATAGTTACTACAACATAGTAATATGTTACTTATTACATATTACTTGTTTAAAAAGTAATGTAGTTACTTTACTTATTACTCCCTGCCAAAAGTAACTAGTTACTTATTACTTAGTTACTTTTTTTTTCTCGCCCCCAGTAATTGCATCCTTTCTCCCCAAAAGTCTGACTTTGCATTTTCAACATTAGCAGTTTATTTTTTTCTCTTTTCTGCAGCCTACATTGTAAAATCCTCATTGTTGATTTAACTCTGAAAAGTGTTCTGTACACATAACGGGTCCATTTGGTTCTATTTGTACACTCATTTCAATTATATTAACACTAAGACTTTTACTGTGTATGAATTCATAACTTACAGACTAAATGAAAACCGCATTTGACTATGAATTGAATACTAAGGACCTCAATGGAAACAAGACCGCAAGGACTTTTTTGGAAGTATTTTAAATGTATTTCATGTATTTTTTGCCTAAAAAAATATTCAAATTCAAACACCTGGGCTCAAACAGATAATTACTCATCATGAGACACAATCTTTGAACAACTTCTGTTGTTTATTAAACAAAATGTATTCTAATAAAATACAAAAATAAA
Organism: Gymnoscopelus braueri; assembly: GCF_963280865.1. Classification (NCBI taxonomy): domain Eukaryota; kingdom Metazoa; phylum Chordata; class Actinopteri; order Myctophiformes; family Myctophidae; genus Gymnoscopelus; species Gymnoscopelus braueri. The sequence goes on along the minus strand of NC_137604.1, from coordinate 32,087,939 downwards.
AAGGCTCCCATAGCAACACATATCATCGTGGCAGAATGTAGGAGCAAATGCAAGTAAAAAAAAATCAATCATTCTGTATGACTGCTGAAAATAAAGTGCTTAATTTCTTTGTAAACAAAAGTAATTCTAATAGAATAAAAAGGCTCCCATAGCAACACATATCATCGTGGTTCGTGGTGGGTGTAGGAAATGTAAACTTCAACAAAACAATCATTCTTCTGACTGACTGATATTTAGTGCATCATTCAGGACACAAAACAACATATCAGGAAAACAAAACAAAACAATATGCTGGTGGACGCACTTACAGCCAGCCTCTCAAAAACCTTTTATCTGACAGCAACCAATTAAACAAAAAACCTCTTCATAAAGTGCTTAATTTCTTTGTAAACAAATGTATTCTAATAAAATAAAAAGGTTCCCATATCAACACATATCATCGTGGATGTAGAAGAAAATGTAGGTAATGTAAACTTCAAAACAATCATTCTGTCTGACTGATATTTAGTGCATCATTCAGGACACAAAACAAAATATCAGGGAAAAAAAACAAAAGTGTGTTCCACTTCCTAGCAGCCTATGTACTAGTCTAGGCCTACAGTTAAGTGGGCATTGGGCAGCAATGGGCAATATGCTGCTGGTGACTTGCCTAATAGCCTATTGCTCACATCTGAAATGGCGATTATATCTCATGAGGAGAAGCCTGCTGTGCCGCCCTTCCGCAGCTGATAATTCACACATAGACAAGTGCGCAACGTTTCCGTATCCGCTCTAGACCGGATCAGCAAGCAGCCTGCATAGCAACTGGATCCCAACCAGTCTACCATTATATCAATTGACCAAAAACAACACAGGATCAAATAAACACACTCAAACCCAGAGTACCACCAAGGCTCGTGAAAAAAAGTAATAAATTACTTTTTGAAAAAAAGTAAAGGTAATAATATTACTCAAAACGTGAAAGTAATTAGTTACGTTACTAGTTACTGGGAAAAAGTAATAATATTACTTTAAGTTACATATTACTTTAGTTACTTTCCAACACTGTTCCCAAGGTACATCGCACTGCCCGAGTAATAAATAAATAAACTAAATTATTTGGTGATGGACTTCATTGAGATAAAACATGTTTTGGTCCAGTCACTTGAAGCAAGAGTCACCAACACAACACCAACAATACACAATCATACTGCAGTTCAAAAAAATATTTTGGTCCAGTCACTTAGAAGCAAGAGTCACCAACACAACACCAACAATACACAATACATACTGCAGTTCAAATTTAGAGTCTTTATTAGTGAATGACCTTACAGTAGGTCCTCCATTAAAGAGATGGCTGGATAGCAGCTGGACTTAATTATAACCATCAATTAGTTGAGTTGTAACAGGTTCCATTTACAAAACTCATGTTGTTTTTGCTATTTTAGTTGTTTAATACATGTATGTTGTTTTTGCTATTTTAGTTGTCTAGTTCCTACATATATGTTATAAAAGGGTAGATGTTAAATAGCTCTATATTCTGATAGTACTCATTGCTATCGAATGTTTGTTTGATAAAATAAGTCTCCCGTCTCTCCAGCTCTTTATAAAACAGCTCGGGATACCAATTTAACCCAATCAGGAGAGAGAACTCACACAGGATACCGGATAAACAAATGAAATTGGAAGTGACGACACAAAGGAATGAGCAGACACAATTGGAACTCGATCACTATAAAATTGAAGCTGATAAATGTCACCCACCTGAAAATGTATGTTCTGTTTATTAAAGAGCTGGAGAGACAGGGAGACCCCTGTTGCTGAACAAACACTCTATAGTTATGAGTCTATCAGAGTATAGTGTTGTAACCTTTTAACAAAACAGTATTTTGTTTTAACACAAAAATATCACTTACCCTGCCTTTAAGACACTTTAAAATATTATTTTATTTGTATAAATACATTGCATTCAGTTTACACACTTGCACTCAAATGACCACAATGGAAATAAGCTCTCAAGCTTTTTTGTGTTTCATACTTTACAGATGCTGTATACAGTATGCACTTTTGTCAATATGAATTGCGGAATGTAACATTTCTTCCCAGACTGGGGGAATTTAAGGCTTCGTCACTGCGCCCTATGCTTTGTTCACTCAGGAGAACGCAGACTGGGGTAAGATGTGCAGATTAAATAGCTGGCAACTGGCAGGTAATTAGGCAGCTGTAAGATATTCCCCACCAATTAATCATGTGCCTACTGCCTAGGTAAGTACTGCCCCTGCACCACCTTGCTAAGCTGTCGCTGTCCCTGGTGCTGAAGTCTCTACCCAGCCGGCTTCTTTCCGTGTTTTTTTTTTAGTGGAGGGTCCGGACACATTGGCACACCACAATATACACTATATTTAGCACTCTTTAGGTCTGTCTGTCTGTCTGTCTGTCTGTCTGTCTGTCTGTCTGTCTGTGTATCTATCTATACCTGGCAGGTGAGTGTAAGGAGGCAGTTGGATAGCAGCTGTATACCCAGTGGAAATGGAATGTTGGGTTGGGGCCAGTCAACGTTCCTGTCGTAGGCATGACAGGAACAAGGCTTAGGAAGGCAGAGCTGGCTGGGGAAGCGAGAAGGGGAGTTGGTGAATGGCTTTGGCTCAGAAGGAAGGATTCAAGATGGGGAGAGGACTACCACCCACACCACCAAAGACAACTGCAGAGGGTGGCAGGTAGACGTCTTTGTCACCAGGAGATGTTCGGAGAATAAAGAGGTGAAACATACATTACTTTAGGTGAATGATAGGTGGGTCTCAAGTGATGACCCTGCAGTTGTCCATCTGACACCATTGAATGTGTGACAGGCAGCATGTCCGGCAGAATAGCAGTTATCTGTAATTTGACTATCTCCTGTGGTGCCACATCACTCCAGATGTTTTCTCAAAATGTTCTTTGCTATTAATAAAACAGGAGTGAGAAAGACAGCTTCCATACTGTAGGTAGGCACCCCGTGCACAGCTAACAAGTATATACCAGGGAGAGGGAAACAACTCTCCTTACATGTACAGTATTTGTAGAAAAGGTATTTGACATTGGGAAGAACCTCCCAAGTTTATTGAATTTATTTGACCAATATGTTTAAGTGGCCAGTTAAAGGGGAAGAATTCAGGAGCAAGAGGTAATGGAAATGAATTAAAAGCTTTGGGTGGGCGGACCACGGCCACTTCACTCTGACTCAAACATAACCATAAACAAACTCGATACGCACATATATAGGCGAGACCACGGCCACATTACTATGACTCCGACATAACCATAAACAAATCCGATACGCCCATATATAGGGATGGAGATATATTTTTTAGGAAGGAATAGGCAATATCAAGACAAAATCCACATCGACAAAAGACAATCTAAAAAATATTCAAATAAAAAAAAGCCTTGAAGGCAACAACAAACAATACTGCAATACTTGCTCGAAAAGATGAAGGAAGTAAAAACGTATCTAGCCCTAACTAATGCTTTTTAAATGGAAATGGACTTTTCAAAATGTTATTGCACAAAAATGCAATAACGTCTTAGCATTGCAAGAGTGGTTAAAGGCTTTTACATTAGCTGAATTTTGCATGGGGCAGTGTGGATGGAGTGGCAATCTACATACAGTATTGCTCCATAATGAAGAAGCCCTATTCATAATCATACATTAATTATGATGTGGTGTTTAAGTATGAACCGCTGTCAATATGTGCCTGCTCCATGTAAATGAAGAGATAAGACTGGCCCATAGCTTGTCTGACTGACTTCCTGAATCCAGCTTATTAATAATAGAGAAGTCATCAGGGAAACATAAGGCTAAAATATAGCTGCAAGCAGCGATAACACGGGGCCAGTGAAAGAGAGAGACATGGAGACTGAATAGATTGAAGAGACACATCGTCGGGGACAGGGATCGAACCGGTGACCTCCGGACTCATAGGCTGCCTCTCTTCTGGTTCCCTAACCATCTACCGATAGAGAAATTGTATGTCTCCTCGGAACAGAAACCATTGAAAATAGCCGATCTACAAGCTCACAAAATGTTGCTATCTGAAAGGTTGTAAGATTGTTGATCGGCTATTTTCACTGGTTTCTGTTCCGAGGAGACGCGTAAGTCGAGAGAGAGAGAGAGAGAGAGAGAGAGAGAGAGAGAGAGAGAGAGAGAGAGACATGGAAACGAAATAGATTGGAGAGAGAGAGAGAGACGGAATAGATTGGAGAGAGAGAGAGAGAGAGAGACATGGAAACGGAATAGATTGGAGAGAGAGAAAGACATGGAAACGGAATAGACTGGAGAGAGAGAGAGAGAGAGAGAGAGAGAGAGACATGGAAACGGAATAGATTGGAGAGAGAGAGAGAGAGAGAGAGAGAGAGAGACATGGAAACGGAATAGATTGGAGAGAGAGAGAGAGACGGAAACGGAATAGATTGGAGAGAGAGAGAGAGAGAGACATGGAAACGGAATAGATTGGAGAGAGAGAGAGACATGGAAACGGAATAGATTGGAGAGAGAGAGAGAGAGAGAGAGACATGGAAACGGAATAGATTGAAGAGAGAGAGAGAGACATGGAAACGGAATAGATTGAAGAGAGAGAGAGAGAGATGGAAGCAGAATGGATTGATTGGACGTCTCAACCTATTGCCATTAACAGGAATCGAACCCTCAACCTTCGGGTTGACAGGCTGCAACACTACCTATAGTGCTATAGCTTTGTCCAGGCTGAGGTTGTCTGTTGAAGATAAAAGTGAACCAGTGAAAGCAGCCGATCTACAAGCTCAGAAACACGTTGCTATCTGAAAAGTTTTGAGATTGTAGATCGGCTATTTTCAGAATGAAGTATGTCATACATTGCAAAAACATACCCTCTCAAATAAGCATTTCATGTTATCTTTACCGTTTGCACATGTATTCATTGATACAGTCATGTTTTTTGCAATTCAACTTAAATGAGTCTGCATCAAGTGAGGCTTGAACCGGCAACCTTGCGGTCATGAGGCACTCACTTAAGGGAGAAGCCATTGGACCAACAGACAAGACCTGTGAAAAAAGAGATCACAAAGATGATACAGTTTCACGCAAATAGCTGAAAAATCCTGGGTTTAAGTGTTTTTCAAACTGCTCAAAATTGCGGACAATCTAAGGGCGGAGCTTACTGGTCAACGTGATACATGTGTTCCTCATGAGTCAAGGCACATGTGTAAGTTTCAAAGAAATTGACTAAAGTACTACCTTTTATCAACATGGATGCAATGCAACCAGTTGATTTCACATGAAAATATTTTTGCATTGCATCTAGACGACACAAATGAATTGTAGTATTATAATTAGACTTATACCATAAAATTAACATATGAGCATTTTAAACCCTCACTAACACTAGCCTCAGTAAAACAACGCCTAAGTCTATCCTCAAGAAACACTATGTGAAAGCCAAATCATGATCACCTCAATACATTGTCGGGGACAGGGATCGAACTAGTGACCTACGGACTCACAGGCTGCCTCTCTTCTCATTGAGCTAGATATATGACCTCCCTAACAGTATCTGTTGACATCTATAATTATTTCCGTCCATTATGAACCAAGCCTCTGTGTCCCGAACTACTCTAGATCACGGGTTCACAAACCATTTAGCAATAAAGATTTTTTTTGTCTCCTTAGAACGAACTAGTGAAAGTAGCCGATCTACAAGATGTTGTTTGATTGTAGATCGGCTATTTTCACAATGAAGTATGTCACACATTGTAAAAACATACTCTCAAATAAGCATTTCATGTTATCTTAAAAAATTGCACATGCGTTATTTGATGCAGTCATGTTTTGTGCGATGCAATTGTAAAGTGGAATGACCCACCTACCAGAGCCAGATAGACAGACAGAGTGAGAGAAACAGACAGCTCAACCTATTGCCATTGACAGGAATCAAACTCTCAACCTTCAGACTCACAGGCTGAGACACTACCTGTAGTGCTATAGCTTCATCCAGGCTGAAGTTGTCTGTTGAAGATCATAAACTTTTGCCTTCTGTCATGAACCAAGCCCCTGTTTCACTAACACTAAGATTACTCGTTCACAAACCATTTACCAATAGAGAAATTGTATGTCTCCTCGAAACCAAACCAGTGAAAGCAGCCGATCTACAAGCTCACAAAACGTTGCTATCTGAAAAGTTGTGATATTGTAGATCGGCTATTTTCACAATGAAGTACGTCATACATTGAAAAAACATACTCTCAAATAAGCATTTCATGTTATCTTTACCGTTTGCACATGTATTCATTGATACAGTCATGTTTTTTGCAATTCAACTTAAATGAGTCAAGTGCATCAAGTGAGGCTTGAACTGGCAACCTTCAGGTTCTGAGGCACACGTTTAAGGGAGAAGCCATTGGACCAACAGACAAGAACCTGTGAAAAAGGAGATCACTCAGATGATACAGTTTCACGCAAATAGCTGAAAAATCCTGGGTTTAAGTGTTTTTCAAACTGCTCAAAATTGCGGACAATCTAAGGGCGGAGCTTACTGGTCAACGTGATACATGTGTTCCTCATGAGTCAAAGCACATGTGTAAGCAGGTTTAATGGCTGTCGGCCAAACGAGGCATGACTTTTGCCTGTTTAAAGTTTGCATTTTCAAAAAATCGCTATAGCGCCCCCCTTTGACCAATTGGAGTAAGATTGGTTTCAGTGATATTTGGAATGACCCTCAACATTACCGCAAAGTTTCAAAGAAATGTGAGTCTGCATGTATGTGTTAGGGGCAGATGAATAATTGTCATAAAACTGCAATATTCATTGGCTCATTAAAGCTTCATTTTTTCACTTATGGAAAATCTTTTGCACATGTTTGTCGGCATAGGTCCAAAGTTCATGTGTAAAACGTTTCGTGCAGATTACTCAAAAATCCCAGGAGGAGATAGGTTTTAAAGGTAGGGTAAGTGATTTGCAATTATTCAAATAATTGCAAAATGGGTCTATGTTCTGATAGTGCTCGTTACTATAGAGTGTCCTGTCCATATAAAGAGTCTCCATGTCTCTCCAGCTCTTTATAAAACAGAAAATGTATTTGGTAGTTTTTTTTTTTTTTTTTTTTAGTTTCATTTCCAATTTTATCCAACCAGGACAGAGAACTCAATCAGGATATAGATTAAACAAGTGAAATTGGAAGTGATGACACTAAGAAATGAGCAGACAAAATTTTAATGGAACACTATACAAATTAAGCTTAAAAATGAGTACTTTCTCCTGATTGGCTGAGATTTTGACACCTACCGAAAAATGTATTTTCTGTTTATTAAAGAGCTGGAGAGACAGGGAGACATCTGTTACTGAACAAACACTCTATAGCAATGATTACTATCAGAATATAGTATTTTAACCTTTTAACAAAATACTTTTTGTTTTAACCAAAAAATATCACTTACCCTACCTTTAACTGTTTTTCATATAATTCAAAATGGTGGGAGATCTAAAGGTCAGAGGTCAAAAGTCAGAGTGTGAAAGTTGTTGACCATGAGTAGACGCATATGCATATTGAAGTTTCATGGCTGTAGGTCAAACAGGGCATGAGTTGTACCTGTTCAAAGTTGGCATTTTGCTATAGCGCCACCTTTTGATGAAAGATTGTGAGAATTATTTCTTGATAGTTTTTCATGACCATCTACCATATGGCCAAGTTTCGTAAAAAGCGTATGCACGGTTCAGCCAGAACTGCCAAAAGTGGCAGAAGAAAAAAGAGGGGAACATTAAGACAGGTCCAGAGCTGAGCTCTGGCCCCGTAACTAAAGGCTAAGAAACACATTTTTGATGATTTGATGGAGCTCAATTGGAGCACAGTGCAGAATTAATCTGATTATGGGTAATAATAATAATACTAATAATAATACTAATACTACTACTACTACTACTAATAATAATAATAATAATAATAATAAGGGTAATAATAATAATAATAATAATAATAATAATAATAATAATAATTGAGGAACTAAATTATAGCTTCATGTGACATCATGAGGAAACGATCACATTAGGTTATCGTCTCTGTCGGGTGGAAATGTCCAAAACTGTTGGACATTTGCTTCGCGCCATGCTTTGAGCTTGCAGATCTGCTACTTTTGATACTTTTGTGTGACGCTGTAGTATGATCAAGTAGAGCATTCATTTACCCCAAAAAATTGAGCTGAGAGGTTTCTGCCCGACAGCAATGATATGCCATTGGAAAGAGACAAGATATGCTGTGAAACAATATAACAACTGTCACGGGGCATCCCGTGCCCTATATACACATACACACATCTGATCTGACTGCATTGAAAGTTATCCAAGGACTAATAGTTTTAAACTTGTGTATTCATATTGAAATGTTCACTGATTGTTTGCGGGTTGTCTCTCCTACACTGCTGGTGGCAATCCCCTTGATTGGGAAGGTGCCAAGTGCTGTGGAGGAGGGGTGTTTCATTATGCTTTAGGAGTATTGTGTTTATTTAAACTATCATTGAGTCTTTACCCCAAGTTATATTTGTTTAATTGTAACGCATCATTAGGAATGTTTAGGTAACTTTTATACTGTGGCACGGGGGAAGCTCTGGGAGTATTTATGGAAGTATTTGGAATTGTTGCTAATTGGTTCTGTGTCCTGTGGTAGGATCCACTCCCTATTTAACGGAGGCTGCAGGGACAGATAGATAGGGATTTAGTTAAATATGGGCAGAAACACAGGTAACATCCCTGAGGGAGAGCTACAGGGCCTTGTGTGATCAAGGTTTAGCCTGAAGAGAGCTTTTATCCAGTTGGGTCTTGTTTATAAGTGTTTGCCTTAAGTGCTTATTTATTGTTCTCATTGCTTTATTTTTGACTTTTAGGCCAGTATTATTGTTGCTAATGTATATATTCTTGCACTGGAGTTCGAAGGAGGAGTTGGGCGAAATAAAAAAAAACAAAATGCATCTCTGACTGTCTTTGGAGCCTTGGCCGTTCGAGCCCTTTCACAACAACAATCTGAGAAACTCTGACAGACAGACATGTCAGTGTGTAATACATACACACAGACAAATTTTGTGCTTCTAATCATCTGGCTGGGCAGTGTGACATGAAAGGGGGGTAAGGAGGTCTGTCTTCGGCCTGAGTCACGCACGCACACATGCATGCACGCACGCACGCACGCACGCACGCACACACACACACACACACACATGCACACACACGCACTCACTATGATCAACAGTTGAAACTGTGTCTTTGCCGAACAGCTATAAGGTATTAGTCACTTATCACTGACCGATGGCAGCATGAGACAGGTGTGACTCACACTTGCGAGTGTAGAGTGAGTGACAACTGGACCTGTGGCAAGGTTAAGGTTTGGACATCCTCAGTTTATGTTTCTATGTGTTTTTGTCCCCCAAAAATCCCCATGCCAGAGACCTTGTGGGGACACTGCGAAGACAGGAAAATAATCATTTTCACAATTACAGAAGAGTTGGGGAGTTAGGGTTACAATTCGGAAAGGATTCAGACTGGTTTTGTTTAGAATTAAGTATTTATGGGTTAGATTGAGGGTTAGGGGGAGGGTTTGAGTTTAGGGTTAGTTTGGGGGTTTAGGGAGAGGAATTCTATGGTTGAGGTCAGGGTTAGGCCAGCAAGCAAAATAGCTTTTGACATCCCCACAAAGAAGTGTGTGTGTGCGTGTGCGTGTGCGTGTGCGTGTGCGTGTGCGTGTGCGCGTGCGTGCGTGCGTGCGTGCGTGCGTGCGTGCGTGCGTGAGACAGACAGACAGACAGACAGACAGACAGAGAGACTCGTACAAGTGCACATTTATCCCATTTTCTTGTCTTCCAGAACACATTCTTAAAGGCAAATGTTCCATGTTGTTACACTGTCAGGAGTATAATTATTGGCTTGGTATTCACTGAATCTTCAGGCTTTTCACAAATTCCACAGGAACTTTAAAGGGTTCTGTGGGTTAGGTTTGGCTATGGAACGGTTCTCTCGAAGCCAGCCCAAGAATAAAAAAAACATAAATAATGTGAAATATTGCATCGACCAATGCAGAACTCCTGCAGTGTAAGGACTTTCAACAAGCCAGCTCTGCAAATGATCTTGTTTTACTCATTGTTTACTGTACTTCAGCAGAGAAACAAATCTGGACTCACAGTCACTTACAAATGACAAATGACAAGTAACACAGTGTGCAAGCTAATTGTTGTGGAAGAAATGCCTACTTAATGGCCATATTGGCATCCTGCCTTCTAATGAAGACAGAGACAAATAAATTCATCATCTCCGGTTTTCCTCCGAGCCAAAATTAATTTAGTTGAAATTTCCATGCAGACTGGTCACAGTGGGCTTCACATGGTGAGCTACTCTCACTTGAAGTTTCTTAAACTCTCTATTCTTAGTAGAACAGCCACAAAAAAAAAGAAAATCCGTCTACACCAAATCTCTTCACCAAAAATAGCCAATATAAACTGTGTCACAACGCACGCACGCACGCACGCACGCACGCACGCACGCACGCACGCACGCACGCACGCACGCACGCACGCACGCACGCACACGCACTCACGCACTCACGCACCCTATGATCAACAGTTGAAACTGTGCCTTTGCCGAACAGCTATAAGGCAGACTGGTCACAGTGGGCTTCACATGGTGAGCTACTCTCACTTGAAGTTTCTTAAACTCTCTATTCTTAGTTTTTTTGGCTGTTTAACAACCGTGTATAAATTAAGCATTACTCTATATCTGTCTGTCTGTCTGTCACTCTCTTTTTGCTGTGTCTCCCTGGTCTTCTCTTTTACTCTTTCTTTCTCTCTTACTCCATTCTCATCCTCTCTCTCTTCCTCTCCCTGTATCTCTTTTCGTGGCTAAGCAGTGTCTATGGGAGGGCTATGAATTAGTGATGAGTTAATACTTAGGATGAATTATTGTGATGTTTAATTCATTAAGGGTACTGCATGCCTGTCGGTGTGTGTGTGTGTGTGTGTGTGTGTGTGTGTGTGTGTGTCGGAGTGTATGCTACAACTTGTCACGAGGGCCGGGTGGATTCCACTTAAACAAACAATTCTTACGCCCGTACACACGTACGTACACACACACACACACACACACACACACACACACACACACACACACACACACACACACACACACACACACACACACACACACACACACACACACACACACACACTCAAAGGGGCAGTATTCATGAATTGTTTGAGGTTATATTATGCTCATGGTACTTACTTGGTGCTTCCTTTTTAAGCCTTTAGGCCCTACAACAATAAAAGCATTGCTGCACTGATGTGTCTATCCATAACTTATAACCTTTTCTTGTTCAGGTCTAGACCTTCCTTCCATGCACCCAGATTTCCGCATGACTTATGTACACGGAGAGGACACTATGACGGATACATGAACTGATTTCACTTGGCATGTACATGGGGAGGACGCTATGACGGGTACATGAACTGATTTCATATGACTTATGTACACTGAGAGGATGCTACAACGGGTATATGAACTGATTTCATATGACTTGTGTACACTGAGAGGATGCTACAACGGGTATTATGAACTGATTTCATATGACTTATAGATGTACATTGAGAGGACATTACAACAACATCATGGTATTTTCAGTGAATGTTCCCCCCAGAATTGGGATGCTCAGGTTCAAATGATTAAAAGTGTAGCCCTGGATACTGGCACAGCACATCTGTGATCCATACAATGCCATAATGTGATACCATACAATACCAGAAAATGACTCACTCATGACTCATGTCATTCACTCTGTTTTGTGAAAATTAACTGCACAGCCTTTGAGATTTTCACTTACCATGGTAATTTGTATTTGCTGCCCCAGAATGCATCAATATGCACTGGGTGGTTATGTCTTGATCATCACCTTGAAGTCTCTTTCTCATCCTCGGGAGAAATGTTTTTTTGGAGAGAGCCGTGGCATAGCTTACTCTTACTGTGTGAGACCAGAACATGCTCTACCCAAGTCTGTCCTTGAGAAGAAAACAGAACTTTACTCTTTAAACGTTTGATCTTAGATTATCTATCTATGATTAGCTTTTTTTACTCTGATCACTGAAAATGAGTCTCATGATCAATAAATAATGTTGTTTTGGTTCATTTACCGTTGCAACATCATAATCTATGAGAATTAGGTGACATTATAATGAACCAGTAGCCTACCTTTAGGAGAGATTAAAAAGCATTTGTGTGTGTGTGTGTGTGTGTGTGTGTGTGTGTGTGTGTGCGTGCGTGCGTGCGTGCGTGCGTGCGTGCGTGCGTGCGTGCGTGCGTGCGCAAGTATGTGTTTCTAAATATAAAAGATTGCCACCAAAAAAAATTCAATTACGAGTTTGAGTTCGACCGTGACACATTATGTGACATTAGCCTTATCAAATCTGTGTTAACAATACTTAAAGTGAGATAAACTAAAACTTTTCAATGCTTGAACCCTGCACCCAATGTTCCCTGTTTATATTCAGCTCATAGTGTTGTAACAGTAGATGGATCTAGAATAAATATGGCAAACTGCAAGGCAATCCCAAACATTTCATTTGTTTTTGTCGACAACTCCATTGTGGAGTCTAGACACACACTGTCTATCTGTTGCCATGGTGAAAGTGTTGCACTCTGACCTTTGTTGGCAGGGTGTGATATCCCGCTGGTGGGGAACATTGCTCATAATACGCGCGCACACGCACGCAGACACACACGCACGCACGCAGACACGCACGCACACGCACACACACACACACACACACACACACACACACTGTAGGGTGGTCATACACAGAACACACCATTCACCAATACCAAACTAGTAATAGCAGTAATAGTAGGCTATATTATTCAAATAATAAGCTACCTTTAGGCCTTTGCTGGCAGACTAGTGACATTTGTAATGTGATATTTGAATATTGGGATGCCTTTTATTGTAGGTAACAGACATTTTAGACGAATAAGCTTTTATGCCTGGTTAAGCTGCTGGACTACAGGGACACGCATATATTTCTCTCTCACACACACACACACACACACACACACACACACACACACACACACACACACACACACACACACACACACACACACACACACACACACACACACACACACACACACACACACACACACACACACACACACAGTGAACTCACTCTCCCACACACACACACACAGTGAACTCACTCTCCCACAGAGACAGAGGTTGCTGAGTGAGCAGGTTTTTATGTTAGACAGAGCGGCCCCATGAGGCCTGAACAGCGGTGATGAACAATAGCTGACCTGCATCAGATTGGGAGCAAAAAGAGAGGAAGAAAGTAAAAGAGAGAGAGAGAGAGAGAGAGAGAGAGAGAGAGAGAGAGAGAGAGAGAGAGAGAGAGAGAGAGAAGGAGCAACAGGAGGTAGAAAAGGGAGATCTGGGAATGTAGATCGAGGGCACAATTTGCTTTCTGTAACATTTTCAGATGGAAAATGATGCGCTAATGTCCCCACAATATTTTAGATACATTGGATATGAAGGGCTGTAATGGTAAGAAATGGTTTGAAGCCTGTGCAGCAGTGGTTCTCAATGTGGGGTCCGGGGATGCCCAGGAGTCCTTGACATTGCAATGTCGTGCGATGAGAGCTTGTTGGCTATTTTTTTAAACATTTGTGAAGTTACTAAATACTGCAGGCAATAGTATGGGGTTTCAAAACATAAGTACACAATTTAGTTCAGAAAATGACATGACTTTACTATATTGCCACCTTTAAAACCAGGAAAAGACAACACTTATGCCATATCATGTTATTATTACCGTGATATGGATATTAGTATAAATCCAAAATCACAGATGATATTCTCATATCATGATATCAGTAGCCTATAATATTGATATATTTGCCAGCCCTAGATCACACACATTTTGTACAATTGCAAAGCTTTGAAATGCTTAGTTGGCACTGCAAGCTCATCATGCCCAAACAACCTGATCATAATGAGCATACTTGTACCCATTCCAGCTGCAGTAACCTTCCATAAATGTGTGTAAACATTTGCTTAACCAGGTCTTCACTCAGCACATTGGCTCTGTGTGTAAGTAATGGTGCTGCTCGTTGAGATGACCGTGGTGTGAGATCAAGCTAATGCTAGCATCTTCACTGGGACCATTTAGCACGCGGGTAATAGCTTCCCACCCTGGGACGCCATCAGACCTCTGCGTCGGCTGCTCCCAGAATGGCTGTGTTGGCTGTGCTGGAGCTGGCATGCTAGCAAGCTATATCTCATCGGGGAGACATGAATAGATGAAAATGTCCTGATGCACAATCCACACAAACATAGCACGCTAGCGTATATGCGCACACACAAAAACAACTTAGACATTAACTATTATTTTACTTGTATGGGACATAATAATAAATAATTATTGTAATTATTATAATTATTTACTTATTATATCCCTCTACATAATGACTAAACACGCACAAGCATAAACAAACAACTTAGACGTTATTCTTTTACTTTTCGTGGGACATGAATATATGGCAGTTGAGATCCATTAGCTGTAAACATGTAGAATATGTCTGGTAAACAGAAGGCATCACACCAGGGGGAGAGCCAGCAATGTGGTGGTATGATAGCTTGATGAAGATGCGTGTACAACTGTGTGTGTGTGTGTGTGTGTGTGTGTGTGTGTGTGTGTGTGTGTGTGTGTGTGTGTGTGTGTGTGTGTGTGTGTGTGTGTGTGTGTGTGTGTGTGTGTACACACCCACACACTTCAGTTTGTACTCTCCTCATAGGGCTTGTTATAACCTGCAGATGCAGCGCTACCCTGGTGTGACTGTGGGTGAACCCTGTAAAGGTCCCATTAAGTGGGCTGGGCACTACAGCAATAAGCAACCAAACATCTGTGACCTTTGTATGAAACAAACAACGGAGGCTTCTAGAGGATGTGGTTGACAGCTGTATCTCCCCTCCTCTCTCTCCTCTCTCTCTCTCTCTCTCTGTCTCTCCGCAGTGGAAAGTGATGTAAACATCACCGTTAAAGCTTGTAGTTGAGGAGATTGACTCTTGTAAGGATGCTGGTGCACTTGCACATGGACAATTAGGATGTATATAGCCAAACTTTGACAGATGGCTGGTAAGGATAACTGTTGACAGACAGTTATCCTTAACAGTTATATTCACTGTTATATTCAGTCATATTCACTGTTGATAGACTGTACAACCTTTCTTATATTCATTGATGGACTGTTCATATATGGTCACTCATTCACTCCAGATCCAGATTGTCTTATCTTATCTTATCTTATCTTATCTTATAAACTCAGAGGGAGAATGATTATGGTACTGGAGGCAGGCCAGTATATTGGATGGAGGCTACCAAATAAATATGTGCTGTGATACTAAACTTGGTTGCAGTGTGCGTGTGTGCGTGTGTGTGTGTGTGTGTGTGTTTGTTTGTTTGTGTGGGAGGGAGAGAGGGAGAGAGAGATTTTTATTTGATTCTAACTGTCCTTTATTAGCAGTGGCAGAGCACCAGCAATTCAATAACTCCATTTTACACATCAAGGACGATGAATTAGATTAAAAACTGAAAATCCACAAGAAAACAAAGAACAAGAAAAAGACACATGGGCCATTTTGGAGCACAATAAAAACCTACTCAGTTACCCAATGCCCTGATCAAATTGAAGGTCACTGTCCTTCCACCATGCATACTGCTCCCCTATAACCCCATGCACTTTGAAATTCCTCCAGTGTTCCCAATACAGTACTTCAACTCTACCATGACTCTGGCCTTAATCATAAGCCTCACTATAGCCACAACATCCAGTACATTGCCTGCCCAAAACAAAATTCATGAGACTTCAACCTTTGTCTACTATTATAAGGAAACCCCAGAATAAATTCAACAGTGTTTGAAGTCTCACACAAAGCATAACAGTTAAAGTTTCTCACTCACCACTGAATCGGCAGTGGTGGGAGACTACAAGGTTTATCACAGAGATTAAACAATTCACATGCAGCACCCTCCACTGTCCATCCCCAATCCTCTTGGCCGTGGTTTGTATATTGTTCAACGCTGTGGCTTTTTTCTCTCTGCTAACCCTAAAGTATACACCATGGAGTCATCAACTGCTTTCACATTCATGGGATACAGAGACAGGGCCTCACACTGTCCACACTCTGATGTGCGAGTACAGGATCTCTATTTGCAAACTGAGCAAGCCCATGGAACGCCAGCCCCGGTTAGCTCCATAGTCTCTCAGCAGTTGCCGTTCTACCGCATTCAAAGTATGCTTACAACCTTGCAGCACCTTGGACACAGTGCTCAGCCCGTACCCAAAGGAGCTCACCCAAAGCCCCCACCTGGTCCAGCTCCCAGGCCATGTTGTGCCCAGAGCCTGCTGTAATGTAATGGCACAGCAGAACATGAGTTTAGGCTCAAGTGCACAGCACATCCATTCGGGTCCCATACACCAACAGCTTCTCCAGGAGCTTGAACACAGATGTCGTCAACTCTACTCGAAATCGGGTAAGGAAGCACAACGAATGCAACAGGCCCTGCTCCCCAGGTGCACCACTCATGGCCTCCCTCTTCCTCGGAAATAGAAAGCGTACTCCTGGGGGATCCATGCAGTACAATCGGTCCGACTAAAAGAGTTCAGCAATATTGACTGCACCTGTGCCAGTAGGCCTGAAGGGGGGTCCACATATGCCAGGCGATGCCACAATGCTGATTCTACGATTGTTTGATTAACAGACTGTCCATCCCTAATACAACATTTGCGGCAGCAGCCCTTGTCATGCCCTCAGCTGGCCTTCTCCAACACACCCTCCCATTACAGTGCAACAAGGGCTTGATGGCTTGTGTGCAGAGCATCCCACTCAGCGAGCACTCCTGTGTGCCCCTTCACTCCTTAAAAGGGACTATAAAACCACCTCCAAAACACTCAATGATACAACACATTAATCTTGGCATTGAAATAGCCATGTCAATCCCCAAATGTCGAGAGAGTCAGTTATCATCCTGTCGGGCACACATTAGGTTTGGTCAGCCCCAATAACCTGCCGCATCACTTCCTTCAGTCAGTCGGTTAGTCAGTGATTTGGAGAGGAGTTTATAATCAGTGCAGAGCAATGCCACAGGCTGCCAGTGCTTCATCTCCTTGGGGTCACCGTTTTCTGGCACCACCGTCAAATCCGCCCTCCTGCAGCTCATCAGCTGTGACCCTCTGGCTAAGCTGTCACTGAGCATGGAGAGCAAGTCACCACACATCACCTTGCAGAACTCATTATAAAACTATACTGGCAGCCCAGTGTAGGGGCCTTCCCATTCGCCATGCCCTGGAGTGCCACAAAGAGTTCTGGCAGGGACAGAAGACCCCTCTGACCCTCACCGGCATGGTAACAGGACCACAATGGAAACAAGTCCCCAGGACTTCTTTGTGTTATCCTTTTAGCCTTAATGTCTGACTGTACCTCTACTGACTAATAAAGTATTCAAACAATCAATCAATCAACAAACAGTGGGAAGCCTGTTATAGAAAGCCCTTGCAACCTCCACCTCCTCCCCTTGTTTGCTCTAGTAGAGCTCTGAGAAGGACTCTGTTGCCTGTAGTCAGATTGCAGTTGTCTCTGTTGACTCCTGACCTGCAACTGACTTCAAGCAGTGAATAAACCGACTCTGTGCACTTTTTTTTTCTCGCTAAGAGAAAAAGATAAGTGTGGTCTGTGAAGAGATAGATAGATAGATGCTGTGCGTGCTAGCATTCATGTGCGTATGAGCTGAGCTGAAAGAGAGTTGTTTGAAGCACATTAGCCTGGCCAATTTTGCCTGATTAAAAGTATGAGCCATTTAGTGCCAATCAATTCAGCTGAAAGCTTTTCCTGCTTTCAGAGAGAGGGAGAGAAAGAGAGAGATGGAAAGAGACAGAGAGAGACTCTGAGATCAGTAATGAAAGTGTGCTGGAGAGAGTTGAAAACAAGAGAGCGAGAGGCAATCTCGTGCACACGCCTAATGAGCGACAGTCCGCCATTCCAGTCAGTCATTATTATTGGGAGTCATACGTGCGACATATGAAATAATAACCAACATAATGGAATTTTACCTTTGAAGCTAAAGAATTTCTCTCTTATTATTTCCCCTGCAAATGAACCCACACTGATAGCAATTCCGCCTAATCTGATTTCCACCAATTACATTTAGTGCTGTCATGACTGCTTGCAAGAAATGGTCCAAAAGGAGAAAGAAAAAGAAAAAACCCTCTAACCATGTGAAATAATAAAAAAGCAGCTGACTCTGGAATTATCTGGTGGGAATTTACCCCCGTCACAAGCTTCTTTTCCTCTTCTCCTCCATAATGACTTTATTTAATGATCTCTCACATAACCACAAGGTGTGCTTTTTAGACATGACGACAGGAGAAGCACAGGACCATTGAGTAAGACTGACATTTTCCACAGCACTTATCTACAACTTCAATATGGAAAAATCGCATCTTCGAACCTTTCAAAATATCAGAAATGACAAAAAACTAAACACATTTTAGAGATTGTGGAGGTGTTTCTTTTTTCTCCCCGCATTTTTTGAAACATTCCAACCATCCCTGCGATTTGAAAGCTCTTCCAGAACAGCCTGTTGAAATACTGTATGTATTAACACAGCATACTGTGAGGTGCATGACATTGCACTGGATACAATCTGGGAACCCATCGCCAAATAAAAAGGAAAAACAGCGCCCTCTGCTGTTTTTTACTCTTTCACTTGGCTCTGGGCCGAGCTCAATGGAGCACCTGTGCATAAAGAAACCGGGGTTTTGGTCTGCCCTCAGCGCTCCACTTCCGGTGGTAATCTTATGTTTTCATTCCCACTAACAATATTTCTACACGGAACACTAACACCACTTCTCCCAGAGAACATGGATCGTTTTGGTTATAAGCCCACTTGTTTCTATGATGAAAGAGCAAGTTAAAATGTGAATATCTTTCTGTGGTTTTGTCTGCTCCAAGGACGCTATTGTTAAATGAGTTTTGGTTTGTTTTCAGTGGGAAGGGAGCGCACAGACAGTAAATCCCGACGACTACATTTGATTGGGTAAAGCGCGGCCTGCTTACTGATCTGAAGGCACGCCCACTTGTAAGCTAACGCGCACACGTTCTGAACGGGGCTCTTGACAGATTCAGTAGCGTAGCTCTGAATCTGTTCTTGAGAGATTACACTGGATATGACGTGTGACGCCCACCGTCCATCCCCATGGGCATGTTACGCTTGTCACGCAAGCGTCCACCATCCACCGTCCAAGAATAAAGAATCAACTTTATTGCCACAGGTTTACAGGTGTAAAGAAGTGGATGAAATTCTTTGTTTTTGCACAAGCTCCATCATTTTGTTGTTGTCTCGCCCCCTAGGGACCGGAGGTCTCATGGCGAGACAAACCAACACCTATAAAAGGCAGGTTACGTATTCTTTTTAACCAATCACGTCACTTATACACAGTCATGTGAGGGGGTTGGCCTTTCTCTCAAAGGTGCCGTCTTCCGCTCCGCCCATGGCGACTCTGTACAATCCTTATTAATTAATAGGTTGTGGAAACGTAAAGCACAGAGCCAATACTGTACAATCTGTAAGATACACTAAGCACTGTGTGTTACTGTGTGGAGTTTGCATGTTCTCCCCGTGTCTCCTAGGGTAGGTAGACTCACAAAAACATGCAGTAATCCTGGTCACTATACTGCCTCCCCCTGGCCAGCCGGGGCGTCTGATGGAGGGGAAGGGAACTGGTTGGAATAACGTGTTCCTTCCACACGCTAAGTCCAACCAGGGAAACTCTCCCCTGTCAGGTGACAAGAAGGTCAGTTGGCTCTCATGCATTGAAGGAGGCATGAGCTCGGCCCTGGCCTCCCTAGGTTGGCAGAGGGAAGGTAGTGCCCAGGATTACATAGACAATTGGCACTGGGTGTAAAAAATAGGGTTACAAAATCGTGGGACAAAAATTTTAAGAAAAAAAAAAGATACACTAAGCACATACTGTAGGTAGGATGGGAGCAGACCCAGAATAGGCTCATTTATAAAGGGGTAACCAACCGTGTATAAAGGTCTTATTATACTTGCCATGTCCCTGTAGCCACAAGGGTTCAGACAGTGGACTATATACTGTAGGCCTACAGTACTATCATTTGGGGTCTGCAGACAGCAGACATGCACGCTTTGCATACATGCACTCGACAATTAGTAGTGATACAGTACTTCCACTTCTGCCTACACACACTTTCATCACTTCCGACGGTAACAGCAACTTCTTTCCAAGAATTTACGCACATTGGGTTGTTTTTATGGCCTTTAACGATGAGTTGTAAAGATGAGTGAGTAGCGACGGATCTACTGACACAATCTCTCTTCAAATGTTGTGTTATAGCACAGTCACTGTACTTGTATGGGAATGAAGTGTTGTTATAGTTGAATATAGTCGCGTGCGTATGCGTGTGTATCACTGTGTATTAGTTAAGGTTGGTCTGTATATCTGTGCTTGTATTTGTTTATACAGTATGTGTGCGTGCAATGGTTTATGTGTGTGAGACTGTGTGCCAGGCTGGTAGTGGTAAGAACTAATTTTCCGGTCCACTTGTTCACTGGCTACCTTCAATTAAGGTGGGGGTCATTGAGAGGCCTCTACTCTGACATCAGTTCTGACCATGTGTGCAGGATCCCACTGCCATGCCATGTGTGTCCATGTGTGTGTGTGTGTGTGTGTGTGTGTAAGAGTGCGTGCATGCGTGTGTGTGTGTAAGAGTGTGTGTGTGTGTGTGTGTGTGTGCGTGTGCGTGTGTGTAAGAGTGCGTGTGTGCATGCGTGAGTGCATGCGTGTGTGTGTGTGGGCGCGTGCTTGCGTGCGCGCCCGCGCGCGCGTGCGTGTGTGTGTGTGTGTAAACCATTTTCTGTGAAAGTCTGGGTGGCATCCGGGTGGCGAAGGGATAAAGTACTCACCCACCCCCACGAAGACTGGGTTTCGATTGCTCCGCTGTGCCTCTTGTTTGGCCGGGCGCTCCAATGAACACTTTTGGCAGTGTTCGCAGTTGTGAACTAGGTACTGGTTGGTAGAGCACGTGTTAAGCAGGGAGAAAAACTGGGAGAGATGCATTTAGCTCTCCAGGTGAAACTACTCAATTTGACACTTCAATTCAATTCAATTTCCATGAAGTGTAATTATATTTTAAATCAGTGTAATTACTTTCAATGCAGTGTAATTCATGTTGATAATAGAATTACATTGCACTGAAAGAGAATTATAGGGTATTGCAATTGAATGTTGATGCATTGTAAATAGTCACTGCATCAGAACTGAAATTCATTACAGTGCAAGAAAGTATTCAATATTCAAGAATGCACTCCAAGGATGCACCCTACTGATTTTGGTGATCCTGTGCCCTCCTCTTGTGCTACCCTTAGGCCAAACATTCCACTTGCAAACAAGTTACCTCAAAATATATTGGGCTGATTGGCATGAAATAGCAACTTTTTACAAGCTGCAGTATCTCATAATCTAATAGATTCTAGCATGAACCCTACTGATTTTTATGACCCAATGGCTATTCTTCTAGCACCACGCTTAGACTAATTTCCAGTGAATGCCCTGTGAATGATCCAATCATCGATTTCCTTGAGGGCGGCGGTCACAGAGAATATTCCATGATTTTTCAAAGGTACAGCAGAATCGCTGTTTTCGCTGGCAAGGAGACAGTATAGACGGAGGAATGAATTAATACATTCTGTGGCAGTGAATGAGTTAATAAACGAGATACCAGATACCACCACCAAAATTAGATAAACAATTGTTTGAACAAACTGACGTCCCTTTTTGGAACATTACTATGGTTGTAAAAGGGGAAGTAAACGACCAAAGGCCAAACAGGCCTATAAGCTTTGCAATGTATTACCCATTATACTGTCAACTGGCATTTCTTAAACACTTTCAAAAGTGCATACAGTACAATATCGATTGGTGTACAGTCGTTGCCTACATGCACAACCAACAGAGCAACAAGCGGCCAAGGTCTAAGACCCCTCAGACCCCCCAAAAGTTCTTCACCCGCCTGCACACTGTCTAACTGTTACAGAAATAGTTAGTGTAACAGACTAGAAAAACAGCATGCAAGCTCAATATCAGCATCCCTGGATAAGTACAGGTAATTATACATCATTTTGATTGCTCTAAATTAACAATAATTATCTGAGCCTATGCAGCTCAGTTAATTTGACCTCAGACAGTGAAGTCGTTAAATCAGTACCACTTTGACAGTATTAAAGGCCTTTTTTTTTTTTATGGATCAAATGGGTTGACAGAACTATTTTGGGTAATGTGGAAGCAACAGCAAATGTATCGTGTTAGTTCATGCAGGGCCGGGAGTCATATACGCCCCAGCTGTAATCAGCTGTCAGTCTGCTGATTACTTTCAATCAGCCATGCTTTATACACACCAATCACACCTTATTCCCTCAACAAGGCGGTCCGTTTAAATACGGCTCTCTCCTACACTGTCTGGATCTCTGCTTTTCAATTGCTGCCACACACTGCTGCTGCTGGCAAAGCTTGCCTCCACCACCCCTGCCTCCACCTTGTAGTTTAGAGTCTTGCATTACTCAAAACGTTTAAACTGAAGGTTAAACTGAAATTCATGTGTGCATTGCTCTAAAGTAAACTGAAATTCATGTTTGAAAGGCTCTAAACTTCAAAAACTTCAATGGCTTTAATGTTAAACTGCAGTCAAGTTTGCATGACTCAAGTTAATGGGAGCCGTTAACACCAACTTCAATTGTATTCCATTTGTTGCAATAAATGGTTAAATCTAAATAAATATGTATATATGATTTATTAGCGAGAGTAGAGGTATACTATGCTATTGAATTACTATCCACTGTCAGTGGATAGAGTCATCCCAGTTTCTCGTCACTGACCATTTCCTGTCGCTTCTACATTCCCCAAAATAGTTCTGTCACACAGTTTGATCCCTCACTCAAAATAACTCCAGCTGTCCTACAAACCTCAATAATGTTATTGCCACCGAGGAGGCTGTAAGCTACTGCCTTTAAAAATATCCCAAGAGCTAGAGTGTTAGCTGGTTAATAAATGTTTTCAACAGAGTACTGTGATCAGTTGAGGATGAGTAAAATTCTCCCCAGAGAGAGGCACAATAACTGCTGCTTTAGTCTTCCCACCCAAAAATAAAACATTCATGAAGTCATAATTTAAAACGACTTCAGCGGGTGGCAGTGGCTAATCTGGCTACGGAAGTAGAGCACTCATTATTTGGCATGTAGAAGGTTTCCTGTTCAATCCCAGCTACTCCTGGCATCAAATTTAAGTGTCTGAGCAAGACACTGAAAAATCCTGATATATACTTGGTTGTGAGGCATGTTGCCTACTGAAAATAGCTGATCTACAAGCGCGCAGTGCATCACGATGCGACGCACTGTGAACTTGTGGATCTGATAATTCCGGTATGTGACACCGGTGCACAGCAAAGTATAAATCAGGCATAACTGCTCCTGATTACCAGGATGGTATGACTTGCATGGCTGCCTCTGCCACCGGTGTGTGAATGAATGGGTAAATGGGAGGCATAGATTGTAAAGTGGTTTGAGTGGTTGAAAGACTAGAAAAGCGATATATAATTGCAGTCCGTTTACCATTATGTCTGTGGAATGAAAAACATTACCTCTTAAAATAAAATCTACAGGATTTCAGTGGAGAATTTATTAACGTTCAGTGTATACTGTACAGTGTACAGTATTACACATCTGAGGCAGAAGGATTCTACGAAGCCTATAGAATCCATGCTGCTCCTTGCACTACTGGAAATTAGTCAAAGCGTGGTGCTAGAAGCATAGCCATGGGGTCATCAAAATCAGTAGGGTTCATCCTAGGATCTATTAGATTATGAGATACTGCAGCTTGTAGAAAGTTGCTATTTCATGCCAATCAGCCCATTATATTTTGAGGTAACTTGTTTGCAAGTGGAATGTTTGGCCTAAGGGTGCAACCTTGTGGAGTGCATTGATTGAATATTGAATACTTTATTAGACAGAAATGTAAACAGCACAAGGTACAGTCAGACATTTGAGCTAAAAGGATAACACAAAAAATATAACACATTCAACGCCATGACAACCTACCCAATAGATTTTTAATTACTGTATGTATGCAATTAGAAGTTTTTGTCTAAGCATGGTGCAAGGGTAAAAGGCTATTGGGTCACAGAAAAACAGTTGGGGCCATCCAGCGAGGAGCATGTGTTCAATGTGTTTCATGGCTATCCACCCATTAGATTTTGAGATAAATTATCTAGTGTGCAAGTATACCATTTGGCCTAATGGTGGAAAGGCCATTGCATCGCCAGAATCAGTGGGGGTCACCGTCTTGGGAGCATGAATGTGCAAATCAAATTCCATGGCATTGGCAATTAATTCATTTTTCAGTTTGCTTCTCAGGAACAGTGCACATTAATACAAATTAAGTTAAAATATGCAGGAATTATTATAGCCTGGAGGCTAGATTTCATCCATAGTCCCTGGCCAAATTGTAAAGCTTGCCAGGTAAATCATCACTGTAGTATGATGCACAATGCTTTCTTTCAAACCATAGACTGTAAAAAAATATATTAAAAAAAATAAAGGACAACGGGATTGGTTTCTACAGACCGTTTTGAAGCCACTTTTTGGGCAAATTCAAATCCGCCATCTTTGAACTTCCTGTCGCGATAAGAAACCGGAAACAAATGCTATTGGCTTCAACCACAGTGAGTGCGGGTCTTCACTCAGTAGACCAGTAGAATTTCACTCAGTAGACCAGTAGAAGCCCTATAGAAACATACACTACTTTATCGTTAATAAAATAAAAACAATTGGACTATAATTTGCTAAACGCATATCAATTGAAAGAAGACTTTAAACTAGTGACTGAAAGCATAAAGTATTTATGACAATGTTTATTAAGACAATAACATCAAGTGTAGAGTCCGGCCAAAAACCCATTTGCTTGAATAGAGAGTTATTGCTTCTACAACCAGCAGGGGGGGAAATCATGGGATAAATGGGAAAATAGCGAAACTAGCGGCCATTCATATGAACTGTCACTTCCTATATGGCCTCAATTTAGAAACTGGATGCTTTCTACATTCTAATACGTATGTGTTAAATGTGCAGGGGATAGAGAGACTTTAAATGTAAACTACATTAATTGATAATAGGACACCACATAAAATACACATAACACATAAAAATGTCATCATTTGTGTTGCTTATCATTACGTACATGATGGGTAGCTCATATTACCTCCACATTGATAATGTTTTTATGAGATCATCACTCCAGCCTCTAGGACAGACACTGGCCCATTTAATAAGGTTTATAATGATATATGCCTTCCTACGCCTTTTCATCATTCTCTTTATTGGCAGTAAAGTGTTTCTGGTTGACCTATTTCTGGTCTGGTCTGATCTGGTTAATACGGTGATATTGGGGTGACACACAGTCATGTACACATACATACACCCACACCATGATTTGATAGCTTCTAGGCAAGCGACAAGGGGGTTAGAGATAAGAGTTATATCTATATCTATATCTTTGCCCCCTGTCCGTCCGTCCGTCCGTGTGTCCGTCCGTGTGTCCGTCCGTGTGTCCGTCCGTCATTCTGTCTGTGGACAGCTAATCTCCGTTGGCTTGCTCGCAGTGAAACTGTGCACAAACACTCCCTGGATGCCACAACAGAACCTCTGCCCCAAATTTTTCACATGGGCCTTTTATAGCGCCACCAGGAGGCCGATTTGTGCAAAACATATTTTTTGACAGTACTCCTACAGATTTTATCCAAAAATCCCGCAAATCGGTACACAGTATCTCTATAGTCATTAAACGAAACATGTCTTTCAGATTTTTCATATTCAATCCTGATTGGCTAAAAATGGATTCCAAAGTTTGCAGGAGTGCTCAGTTTTGAACAAAATTCCTCAAATCATGAACACACATGCAATTTCCTTGAAATTTTGCACGCAAATTTCCACTATATCGAGGAAGAAATGCCACTTGAAAATTTTCAAATCAACCTCATGGTGGCGCTATAACAGACCGATTCGTATTTTTACCTAAAACTGCACCGATCTGTGTAAAACTTTGTAAGCGCACTCCCTAGAGGTCAAGGAAAAACCTTTGCCCTGCATTTTTCACATCTGCCTTTTAAAGCGCCACCAGGAGGCCGACTTATGTAAAACATTTTTTTTTATATTACTCCTTCCGATTTTATCCAAATTTCAGGCAAATAGGTATATATGATCTCTATAGTCATGCGATCAAGACGGATGTGTTTGATTTTTCATATTCCATCTTGATTGGCTAAGATTGACACCTAAAGTTTGCAGTAGTGGCTTGTTTTGAACAAAATGCCGCAAATCATGAACGCAGCATCCGATTGCGGTCAAACTTTGCACGCATATTCACACTATGTTGAGGAGCACATGCCACCCTTTTAAGCTTTTAACATTGGCCTATTATAGCGCCACCAGCAGGTCTAATTTAGCAAAACACATTGTTTGAACAAAATGCCTCAAATCATGAATGCAGTGTCCGATTGCCTTGCAAGGGCTAAGAAGAAATGGCACCCTTTTCACTTTGGCCTATTATAGCGCCACCAGGAGGCCACAATAACCTACCTGACCTGGCGGAGACCTGTGCTCCGAGGAGCACTTTTTCTAGTTTTATTTGTTTTGTTGTAAAGCGACTTTGAGTACAAAGAAAAGCTCAGCATAAATTGGATGTATTATTGTTATTATTAATATTATTATCATTATTATTATGTATGTAAGTATGTATGTACATATTGCAGCGATCCCAGGAAACGGAGGCAGAGACATAATCCACGGTTTGAGGCTCCGTGTTATTCCAACTTACAAACATGGAACTCTATATATCAAGTGTATCTCTCGTAGCGTACAACAACACCGTCACTTCCCCCGGAAGTCCCACCCCACAGTCACTCTCATTGGCTGGCAACACCCAGAAAGCAATACACCAGCAATCCGCACCGGGCCGCTACAATGTATGTATGTATGTATGTATGTATACTAAGCCTTGCTGAGCCATGAGGCCCATTATAGGGCAGGAGCCTATATCCTGTTTCTGTAGCTTGGTGTACAAGTAGGTATATTTATTTTATACATACATACACACACACACACACACACACACACACACACACACACACACACACACACACACACACACACACACACACACACACACACACACACACACACACACACACACACACACACACATACATACATACATACATACATACATACATACATACATACATACATACATACATACATACATACATACATATATATATACACACATACATACATATATACATACTATATATTATATATATTCATATTTGGGCATATTTTGGGCGTGCCTGGGTAAAAGACAAATACACAACATGACTTCAGATGGTTTAGACACGAAAAATAAGTGTGCGTGTGCGTGTGTGTGTGTGTGTGTGTGTGTGTGTGTGTGTGTGCCTGCTTACATGGTTAGGTGGGTATAAAATTTGAGGTCATGTGGTCAGATTTATGGACGTGGTCTCCAGGTCTAACAGGGTAAGCCAGTGTGGGACTGATGAGAATCTAGGATACCGCACTTCTACTCTGCAGGCATCTGGTTTATCTGTATGAGTTTGTGTGTGCATTTGTGCATGTGTGCATGCGTGCATGTGTGCGTGTGTGTGTGTGTGTGTGTGTGTGTGTGTGTGTGTGTGTGTGTGTGTGTGTGTTGCCTGGGTGAATGTGTGAACCCTCCTGAGCAGGTGGTGCAATACTGTCCTAATATAGTGGCATGGCAGATGGCAGACCTCACCACCTGCATCCCCCTTAAACCTCTAGGACAAACCCCCGCGACACCTCACTGACCTCCACCATACGAATCACACACACACGCGCACGCACGCACGCACAGACACACACACACACAATTTGCTGAATGCCAGCACATATGGTACACTAAAGATGCTCTCATTTTGTACAAAATCCATCCATTTTGCACAAAGTAATTCAAGTTCGTTTGAACAAGGAAGTTTCCTCGCTATTTAGAGACACGATAAAATCAAGTGAGTATGAATCAGCAACTCCATTGTTTGTTCACACCAGTCTGTTGAAAGCTCTGTTAGTTTCACTTGTAAACATCCATCTTGCACAGAACTCTATATCATTTTAACAGTGCCCACAGATGCAATAAAACCAAATAATGTGGTTTCTCCAAGGCCGGCAGCTCATTCTAAATGATGCAGGCGTCTTTTGACTCAAGATGAAAAGCAATTTAGTAATAATCTGAGCGCTGCGCACATTATTTTATTTCCTAGACATATTGCTGTCGACATGGTAATCTGCGTACGATAAGACCACGTAGACCACTTATCCTCTGGAAAGATAATTTGATAGAATTCCCCCTCTGCATGCAAACACTTCTACTCTATTCTGATAATGGGTTTGTGGTCAGAAAACAGTAATTTTGTCATAAGTGCAGGCTATTGGTCGAGCCACAGTCATCTCCGGCTGTTCGGACTCATTTAGTGTCATTATGGTCTTTATCCAATCACTGCTGGTATGTGGAATTGTATCCACTCCAGGACAGTTGAATCCTCGTGTCTCTTTCAAAGGTTAAATGGAATCAAATGCCTATTTGGCCAATTTCCTTCCCAGTTCTCCACTGTAATTTGGTTATGATTAATTGTTTAATCAGATTTAGACCCAACAATGAGAGTGCGTGGCATAGCAATGTGCCGCGCAGAATTGCCTGGCTTATACTGCAGTTGACATCAGTTGACTTCATTTTCTCCCTCATCTGACTGAGAATGTTACAGTCTCCTTCTCTGCAATAATGATCTCATAGATTAATGGCCAGCAGAAAGGAACGGGTTCTACATCTTTACATTGTGAGTCATTTTGATTCATTATCATGGAAAAAAACTCTTATCAGCTACATCTAAATGTCTAAAAAAGAAAAGGAATTTGAAAATACTGTAATTGCTCTGGTATCCATTCAAAGGCCTCCACTCAGAGCAAAGTGACCTTTTATTACAGGCACTGAGCAACATTCACATCCCACATAGAACTTTTTTGTCTGCTGTAGAGATCATGTGATGGCAATCATCAGAGATCAGAGAAGTCCCGAGATGAAATACCTAAACCACAATCTAGGGTTTGTATGCGTGCGTGCACACTATGTGTCCAGAATTGCATCGTTCTTTTGCCTGCTCGCTTGTATCATTTGAACTTTATTTTCATTTCAAGCAAGCACAATGTTACACAGAAATCCCATGTCTGTGTGTCAGGCTGATTTGATGGGCACGAGACACAGTGAAACACAGAGAAAACGAGAATAGATATGAAAGAGCTCTGTTGAAGTACGGCTATGTGGTTTCTGTTCTGTTGGTGAACTGTTATCAAATTCCCTTCAAATGACACACATGTGCACACATATGCCTGCATGTTCTTTTCCTCTGTCTACTTTACCCAAACAATGTTTCCCAGTGTCTATATGCAGTTAACTGGTGATCGAGAGATCCATTCATTTTCCTCTTCCTGGTTCAGGCATAACTGCCGTACCAAAACCACTTCTGCTCAGCTCATTTCACACTGAATATACCCAGACCCATGCAACTGGTTCTGAATGCAAAGAATTCCATTTCAAGCATGGCTGGTGTCCAGACAAGGATGCTGCATGATTCTGAATAAGAGGAGTAATTTGTGTGTGTGTGCGTGTGCGTGTGCGTGTGCGTGTGTGTGTGTGTGCGTGCGCGTGCGCGCGCTTGCGTCCATGTGTGTGTGCGTGCGTGCATGGGTGGGTGGTTGGGTGCGTGAGTGCGTGCGTGTGTGTGTGTACATGTAATGTAGTGTGAGTGTGGATGTGTGCGTTTATAACAATACATAACATGTGATACTCTCATGCAAACTCGCCCCAGTGAACGGGTCCCTCTGATGAAATGTCCCTCCGCCTTTCTCCTCAATTCAGTCCATTACTGTCCAACTCCCCCATTACACTAATTTCACCAAATCCTCCGCTATTAACTTTTATCTCCTCCCAACCTGCACTGCATGTGAATAGAGCCTCTATTCACTGAATTCCACCATTTATACATATTTGGGTGGTCTGGTGGATCAGATATAGGCATTTATTCATTCATTCATTAATGAATGTATTTGTTGCTGGTTGAAGTGAATAAGAAATAATTATGAGAGAGAGGAGCACACATTTCACATTCAGCTGCAAATTAGCATGTCGTTTCTTGTTATTAAAGAAGCTGCAAAAGTGGACTTTTTCATCATGGGTATGCATGCATCATATTACGATGTAAAACAATTCTAGGTCTGTACCAATCCACATCAGATAAGTGGTACACAACTTCAGAGGCCCACAGGGACACATTTATATATATATATATATATATATATATATATATATATATATATATATATATATATATATATATACCATACGTACACACACACACACACACACACACACACACACACACACACACACACACACACAGTATAATATATTGTATATTGATTGACTGACTGACTGACTGACTGATTGATTGATTGATTGATTGAATACAATCATACATGTTACCCAAAACCTTTACCCAGGATAAAACATAAAGTATAATGCAATACTATTTCCAGTATGTGCTGGACTTTGATTTGACTGTGCCTTAGTGTTTTGTAAAGTGTTCTGTGTTCCTTTCTAACTTGTTCCTGTAACTGCAATGTTGAGAGCTCACACAATAATTTCACCCACTCTTTTACACCTGTAATCGTGGTGTATACAAATAAATAAATAAATACATGTATGTATGAATGAATGAATAGATACATAGTTTTTTCCTCATTTACTTCGGCATATGTATTTATTTATTCATTCATTTATTTTTTGTTCGTCCGTTTGTTTGATTGTTATTGGGTTTTGTTTTTTGGGGGGGGGGGGGGGGTTATGAAATATAGGGTGATTATTTTTCACAAATTTAATTGAGGTAGAAAATAAACATTTGTATTAAATGTTTTGGGTAGATAAAGTTTGTCCTTGTCCTAACCCTTTCTTTTTTTAAGCATCACAGAGCATCATTGAACATAAAAAGAAAGAGGGGAAGAAAAAAAAACTGTGTGGGAGAAGAAGTTGCTGGAGTTCATTATTCAGTGAGAACTCTGAGTCTGCATTCTTTTCACAAGTCTTTTCAGATCTGGCTGTTGCTCAGTGGTAGCTGATCTGAGAAAGTCTGCCAAATGTCTTTTAGTTACACGGGAACATTGCTTTGATTGTATTATTCCCATGGTAGAGAGTGAGCTTCAAAGAGATAAGTAGAACCAAAGCAGGTCAGGACTTTCTGCGCACACTGGATTAATTCAGAACACAGGACATCCAAAATGTGTCAACGCCCTCCTTCTTGTGTGTTTCTTTGAGGATGTTGTTGTGCTGCAGTTCGATGAGTCTTACTCTCGATTTAGAACTTGGGCGTGACTGACAGTGAAGTGGCTCGCACGTCACCTGTTCTCTGTCAATGGCAGCAGAGATTTCAAGGACTTTACAGTATGTCCACGGAGCCGGAAGAAAATTCTTCCTTCAGCTCCGTTAGACAGACGCAGTAAAGAGTGGATGAAAATGAACCAGGTTGAGACACTGCAGGGTGTAGAACAGGATATTGTGTTTAATCTCCCTGTTCAAACAGGCTCAGTTTGCTTTCAAATGCAGCTCATCATTCAGCATTGTCGCAGAATATTATTTTACCCATGAAGTTTCAGGTTGAGCAACTTCAAATGATGCATTCCATCAGTCAGGAAAGCTGCGTTGTACTGTACATGAATCTGACCCTTTCCAGGGGAAAGGAATTGTGATTAATGGCTGTATAACTACTATGTGTGTAAGCCTATACCAAATGTCTAACACAGCGGTATATGTGCGTGTTTATTGGTTTACACCAGTGGTCACTTTGAGTGTGCCAATTGATTGCAATCTAGAGTTTATATGGGTCTAATAATAACATCAATAGCACAGAACATACAAACCTTTCATTGTGCTGTCTTTATTGTATTATCGTTTCATTGATTTATACATGTATTGCTCTAGTCCAGTGATATTCAACTGGCGGCCCGTGGGCCAAATCCGGCCCCAGCGGAGCTTTCTTGTGGCCCCTGGAACATGTTCTTTTTACAATTTAAATGTACATATTTTTATTATATGGTTGGTTGTACAGGAAGACCATTTTGAATGTTTTTCTTAACTGTTAACTGAAGCTTGTTAATGGTTAATCAACCATTAACAGATAAGAAGAAAATGCAGGCTACTATTTAGAATGGAGGAATATTAGTGACTCACTCAGGGTCCCAAATTAACACCTACCATTTGCAGTCAAGACACAAGGAACCCAAATGCGGGTAAATGTAATCTTTGGTGTGTAGGTCAACCATAAGAAAATCACTTGGGTCAAATTGTTAAAGTAGCTCACTTCATATGTACTTAAGCATCTGGTGTTAAAAAAAAAAAGGTATTAAGTATCAAAAGTATTGGGGTGCCTGCTGGCCTACCGGTCCAGGCACATACCACATAGGCTGGTAATCCAGTCTTACAGTGAGTCTCGGGTAGACTCCCGATCCCAACGGCGTTTGCTGTGTGTCACCCCCCCATCTCTTTCCCTATTTCCTGTCTGCCACAAAAAAATATCTTTAAAAGTAAAAGTATAAAGGCCTTTTCATAGTACAAAGAAACAAAACTACTTTCAGAATAATGTAGCTTTCAAGTAGTTCGGCAATTATTATGATTATTTTCACCTTGTCACTGCAAACCACACGTGGTTTCGAGTGCAGTTCATCCATCACAAACCATCCGAGTTTTGAGTGGTAATTACACCAAATAAATGATTCTCCTTATGAATCCATTATCTTGTATGAGCTATTTCTTTGTGGATTTTGTCCATCTTCCATCTTTGCCATCTTCATCCACTTCAAATACATCATAAGACCTTGTGCTCTTATCACCCGGGTGCTCAAAACAAACAAAATGAAAATCCTTTCATTCATACGAACATGTATTATGTGTCCATATTGTGTCCTATCGCACCTATAGCACACAACAAGCGGTTAAACGGTCTTGTGGCCCCTGACTTCAAGTAATTTTATGATTGTGGCCCCCTGCCTAATCTAGTTGAATAGCCCTGCTCTAGTCAATGCAATGTGGAGATGCACTGAGAGAGCAGAGCAGCAGTGACGCATGTCACTTGCCTGAGAGAGAGTTCTAGACAGAGTGAGGGGAAGTGTGGCCGTGAAAAGTACTTTGTGTATTCTACTAAAAACATAACCACAGAACCGGAGCAATAAACCTGCCAAAAAGAGAGCAGAGTTCATCTGGCATTTTCAAAGGGGCAGTAGAACTGGCCAGTAATTTAATGGGTTTTATTCAGGTGATTCCCCTGTGACTTTTTGGCTGTGGCCTGAAAGATATTGCTAACTGCCTAGATGATGTACATGTCAACAGGAGCACATTCTGTCATAGGTGAAAAATGCTCATGGGTAGTGGAAGGGGAGCGCAAGGGAGCGAGAGCGACACTACCTCTCTTAAAAAAATGGGATTTAGTTAGTTTTCATATGTTGACACAGACACTTGGTGATTGGCTGTGATATAAACTAGAAGAAAAAAAACATGGCATATCCATCTATTGACTCTCTGAGCAACGCGTTCAGATCGTCCCTTTGGGCTATAGGAGGAAAGTTCTATGCTTTCTGGGAGATGGGATCCAAAACTCACAGGGCACTCACTAGCATAAACTAGCATGCACATACAATAGGAATACCACAATACCACTATGGTGAAATGGTGCTATTGCGGGACCTGCAACAGTGATTAAAGGTACCCAGAGCAGGTGGAGGGGGCCTTTTTCATCCACTTCCCCAAGCTGAAATATGCACTGACAACTGCAAGGCTGAGGCTGTGCTGCTGAACACACACAGCTCACAGCTCACCTCAAGGTGATGGCAATAATACTACTGATTATAATGGCATTAATCATAATAGGCTACAAAAAACAATTTTTCACAAATTGCGTTCTGTCAGTCATATTTGTTGACTTCTGCTGACGTGTAGGCATTTATTGATATAATTCAATATAATCATAATGTCTCAATGCAAAGCAATGTAATGTTTCCATATTTGTCAAAGTGTACAGTCAAAATTGTTTTTTATATTTTGCGTGTATGTATTGTATACACACGTGTGCGTGTAAGCATGCAATATAGATGTGTTCCCCCACCTCTAAAAATAGCACTACTCCCCTGAAAGTGATGAAAGCTAGTATGGTGACATTTCACAAACCTGGATGGGGGTCATATCCTCGTGTGTGTAGTGTACACTGTGTGTCTGTTTGTGCTTATCATGACTTGATGTGTATATGTGCGTCTGCATCAGATATTAGATAGAGCCAGGCAGTCTCTCTCTCCCGGTCTTCCAGCTGTCACAGAGTGAAAAAGAATGCCACACTCTAGCTTCGATGCAAACTTGAGGTGGCATTCTTTGGATTTCTGCTTATTTCTCCAGCCTTAACCTGCACCTCAGTACTGGGTGTGCATTTACTCTGTTCTTAAGTTACAAATCAATCTTACTGCAATTTGCCTACCGTCAGAACAGATCCACGGACGATGCCATTGCCCATTGCCCATTGCCATATCACTCCACACCACCCTCTCACACCTTGAGAGAGACAAGTCATATATGTAAGAATGCTGTTCATAGACTACAGCTCAGCGTTCAATACCATAATCCCCCTCAAACTACTGTATACACCAAGCTAAAGAGTCTGGGTCTAAAACCTTTGTAGCTGGATCCTCAACTTCCTGACAGAACAATCTCAGGTGGTGCGGATGGCAACAATAACTTTTTAAGCCCCCTTCTCTACTCCCGGTGAAGAAACGCCCTCTCAACGCTCGCCCCTTGGAAATGCCAGAATTCCAGAATAATATCTACCCAGTGATATAGGTGGCGCCAGCAGAACATTAATGTGAATCAAATATCTATACATTATCAGCATTCATGTTAATTTCTAAGGATTACAGTGAGTTATCTCTTGCCTAAATTGCCTGCAGACTGTACAATATTGGAACAACCATTGGAACAACAACTACAACCATTCCTAACGCTCTCATTATCACGCATGCCAGGCAAGCGGGCAAGCTAGCTTTATATGCGCTCAAGTACCATAACATTACTTAAATTAAAGACACAGAGCCATGATTTTGGTACCTATATATTTAGTTTGCCTAAAGACGAAACATTTAATATTTCTCTAGAACATCCAATGTTAAAATGTGCGAGGATGTCTTGAATCAGAATCAAAATGGATTGTCAAATTTTACAAGTTTACAAAAGTAAAAAAGTGGGTGAAGAAGAAGTGGCAAGGGGGCAAGAGGGAAGAGGGATCAATCAAAGAAACAAACAAATATCTACATATTTATACAAGGTGCCTGAGGTAAGATATAAAGGTGCTTGAGCATAGCAGCAGATGTATACTGTATGTGATAAACTATGGACGTTAGTTAAGGTGCAAGAAAAACAAAAAAAAGTCAACGCGTTGTACATGGGATTAAGGCGCAAAATGTCATCGCGTGTCGACCGCATAATCCACATAAGGTAAACTGACACTGGTATAATCCGCAGGTAGGTCCATGAGGAAGAGCAAAAAAAAGTCCTGTGTATACCCTTGCCTGTGTATTTTCACTTTTCTATTGTAAGCTGCAAGCTTCTCTGACAAACGGGCGAATAGGAGCATACTGGACTCCTGACATGTTAGGACCATGTACCCAAAATAATCGCTCAAAATAATTGTAGCACCTATTGTGACTGCACCTCAAAAACCAGAAAATGACAATGTGGAACTTCTTGACAACCTAATTCATGCAAGTAAAAACTCATATTTTGCAGCTAATGTCTTAGTTACAGCAGTATTGTTGTTGTGAAGCAGTTTTACTGTATGTGAAGTGTTTAAAAGCATTGCTATTTATATTTCGCAAAGGAGACAGAAAGGAGAGAAGTGTCTGTCAGAGGGAGGGTGGGAGATGCAAGTGTGTGCTAACACAAGTCAAAGCCAGTATTATTTTGTAATGAGCTGGTGGATGAGTCCACAGAAATGCAGCTTTTTAACACTTATATGTACAGTATGTGTGAAAGAAAATTGATATTTTGCCACAGTCCAAATAGGACTGTGGCATTGCAGACATAAAATAATGAATGGAGGCAACAGAGTAGGAAAAGGGGATTCATTAAATATTTTACTGACAACACTGGGAGAAGTAGCGAAATTGGATCAAATGAGCCCATTCATGCATGTCTGTTTTGTCTGCTAAAAAAAAGTTGGAAACTTTATATCCAGTAACTTTATTGGCCATTTGATTTGAATGAACTTGTCGAGTAATGTGGTCTGCACAGTATGGTCTGTGAGGTAATGGAGAAGCATACGTTTCTGTGTTGCGTTTCAGACGCTATAAATCCGACAAGGAAATGGCTTTTTACAAAAGGGGAAGGGAGTGATGTTGCGCATGTCTGTGTACAGTGGGGATTCAGTAACTCAGTATATTGACTATTATAGTCTGGCCCCTGCAGGGTCCAGCAAAAAGAGATGTGATGACAGTAAATATGTGAAAATGAAAAGAAAATTAGCAGAACATTGTTTGAGAAACCCCAACTAATCTCCAAGGGAGTGCAGAGCTGCAACTATCAAGTACCACATGC
This sequence comes from Gymnoscopelus braueri, assembly GCF_963280865.1. Taxonomy (NCBI): domain Eukaryota; kingdom Metazoa; phylum Chordata; class Actinopteri; order Myctophiformes; family Myctophidae; genus Gymnoscopelus; species Gymnoscopelus braueri. The sequence continues at coordinate 32,051,095 of NC_137604.1, read as the reverse complement.
CACAGATTTCACACAGAGATAGCCTAAGTCCAGATGCTATACTGCAAAATGTACTACAAGTGAATTGTATTTACCAAACATAAACACACCAATGGCTCCTTTAATATATTTAGACTTCACCTGGTCAGGAGGGGCGAAATCCTAGCCTGATTATCAGCCTGAAGCTGCGTGGAGCGATTACCAGGGGGAGGGGATTCAAATTTCCCTAAACCAATCACCAGAGATCCACGGATCCGCCTACATCTGACGTCATCGCACAGCTTGTTTTAGCAGATATTCGCTGATTGGCTTGTCGTTAGACCACTCCCACCTCCGACTCTGATTTGACAGGTTTTTCTTCGACCATGAAAAGCCATAGGCTCACATTATGACACCAGACCAAGAGGAGCAGTCCACTCAGAGAGTGGGCAGGTTTTATGGTCTGGAACCAGGCTAGCGAAATGCGCTACCTACTGAGGTCTGACTGTCCTTCTCCAACAACAGGCTAGCTAGACCATTGAACTCCAATTTACTGTTACTAACTGTCCTGTAACCTTCACACGCCTTGCGTGAACCGACAGGCAGATTAACTCCATCCCCAATTACCACACGGACAAAGACGTTCCAGTTGAGGATCTTTGGCAGTAGGGTAAAACTGACAGAAAGAAAACATTCTGTAAATACAGTCACAATGTGTACAAATCACATAAATGCAAGGTAAGTATGAGTATATCACAACACATAAAACAATACATATGTTAAACAAAAGCTTCTAAATGTTCTAAAAACATGGGATATGGTAAGTATAAAGTAGCACATATTCTCAATACAAGCAGGTGCAAACCAAAAATGAATACAGTGTCTGTGCAGCGCCCTCTGATGTTTTTTACCTTTGAATTCTTTTTTTTCAGTAAGCAGCTCTGAATCTGTTCTTGAGAGGTTAGGTACAGGTAGAAATGATCAGCTCTGCACTCTGTTACCTGTTTCCTAGGCTGTGTGTTTTACACTTCCTGTCGATTTCATTGGATATGATTGGTCATCTGACCAGTTTCATTGGATTTCATTGGATCAAATCGACAGGAAGTGGAAAACACACAGCCTAGGAAACAGGTGAATAGAACTTATTAGACCCACCTGTTGAACTGCATGGTGACATCATCAATTAGAACTGCCTGACCTTTACATAACTGACATAAATGAATACATAACTTAAAAACACATTTAATATTAATGAGGTGTAGGCGAGGTTGTAAATATATGTGTGGCATGAATTCAGTTTTTGGCTGGGGCTGTAACATTAACACTTTTTGTATGTAGCATAGATACAGACACTAATTTGCTAAACATGAAATTAGAGAAAATGCTTCTATTTCTCTGTCCCTTCCTCCTCCTCTTTACTCAGTTATCTATGCCCTGATGGTTGCCTTTTCATAATCATTTGTCTCAATTTGTAATGACTGGCATGTCACAGGCCAGTCTCTCAGATCTCAGATCTCATTCTCTCGTTGAACTGTGCTTGACCTATCTGCGCATGCAAGTGCATCCTCCAGCAGCAGACTTTCCTAATACGGTTCATTCATATCAATTGAAACAACCCCTGCAACCGCAGGGCTAGGGTTATTACGATCATGACATTTTACTTGACGATTAATTTTCACACATATACAAGTGTACATACATTACAATCTACAAGCTCTACAAGGGGATTCTACAAAATAGCAGATCTATCACAATGTGATGTGACACGCTGTGAGCTTGTAGATCAGCTATTTCCACATTTTTGCCAGACCCAAGGGGTCGGGCTTACATGAGGCTTTGTATCTGTTTTCTCCATACATGGTATGTCACTTTGTCCCCCGGCCCCAGCCAAAAAAGTCTGTCCCCCTTTCGTCATAGAAGGGACACACGTCATGCGAAGCCCGGCCATTCAGATTTCAACCACTAGGGGTCTGGCAGTACCAGGTCTCCTGGTTCTAGTTTTTCCATCATGTTTGAAAGTGTGGCACAAACGTTATGCAAAGCTCGGCCAATCATTTAAGCCATCGGGTCGGGTTAGCCAATCAGGGACCTATACTGGCTTAGCGGCACAAACGTAATGTAACGTGACGCCAATTCCCCAAGCCGGCGGTTTGGGTTGGCCAATCAGGGAAGTCAATGCATACTATCTCCCGACCACACAGAGAATGTCTGTCTCTTTCACAGACCTGCAGGCCGACTGATACAGATATTTGTGATTTTCCGGTTCTCGGGGTGAGATATATATATATGAGACCCACAATCCAAATTTGAGACCTAACGGTGTGTTTTAACAGCGGGCGATTCAGGATAGTATTTTCCGGAAGTGCATTATATGTCTGTGAGAGCCGGCAACTACTGGCGATGAGGCGAAGTGGGCTGGGGGACGATGTTGATCTGAAAAGATGGATTTTATTTATCTTTTGGACCATGTCCCCCGGCGATCGTCCGGAGACTCGCCCACTGTTAAAACGTGCTGTAATGGTCGGAAGCTGTCCGAGTTATGTCACACACACTTTGAGTGACAAACACACAGACAGAGATCCCGTAAATTATAGTATAGATGGATATCCAGTTTTTGGATAAAAACACGTTATGCCCAGCCCAGTCACTGTACTGCACCCGAGATGTTCCAATTTACTGAGGCCAAGTTTAACATAAGAATTTAATACATTAAATATCAACACTAGGCAACTGAAAAACACATTTCTATGGCAGTGGATGGAGAGAGAGGATTTTGGTCCAACCAAGCAAAAGCAACCAATGGGCGGATGGCGGCCGGGACGTGACAAAGGGTCAATTGTCCAATAGGAAATTGCCTCAGGTGAGAAATAGTGTGACAGTCATTTGGAGAGAAAAATATATGCATGATATGCATCATAAAGTAATCAAGTCCCTCGTCCACAACACACACAATGTGTGTGTTTAGTGGTTCGGTTGGCCTTTGGTTTGTAAATGAAACTGGGTCATCTGATATACCACTTTGACAGGCATTTAAAATGAGAAAATGAGCAGGAGCCCCACATCCCCCTTCTCTCTCTCCAGCGTGGCACTCAAGGTGACAGTTTGAGTGCGCCTATGCAAAGAAGCAGCCTTCTATCTCTGAACTATTTCATTCAGTTGTGAACGTAAAGACAGCCACTTTAGCCTGCTATGTTGTCACTGTCAGTGTGAGTGGCCTTAAGTTTGTTTGTGTTTCTATGAGTTTCTATGAGTTCCTTGAATGTTTTATTTAAACAAGGGAAAATAAATTAAATGAGTCCAAAGCCTTGCCTCTTTTGACCTCCACATTCTTGCCAAACACAATAAATGATTAAAGGATGGTAAGATATTCAAGGAGTTTTCCTTTCTTTATTGTCTCCGCCAGGCCGAAAGGCATGGCAAGAGAGTATGTTTTACCCCCTGTCCGTCCGTCCGTGTGTCCGTGTGTCCGTGTGTCCATCTGTCTGCGAGCGGCTAATCTCCGGCACCGTTGGCCCGGTCGCTGCGAAACTGTGCACACACACTCCCTGGGTGCCAATTCAGAACCTCTGCCCCAAATTTTTCACATGGGCCTGTTATAGCGCCACCAGGAGGCCGATTTGTGCAAAACTCATTTTTGGATATTACTCCTACAGATTTTATCCAAACATCACGCAAATCAGTACACAGTATCTCTGATTTTCCATATTCCATCCTGATTGGCTAAGGTTGGCTTCCAAAGTTTGCAGGATTGGTCCATTTTGAACTAAATGCCTCAAATCATGAACGCAGCTTGTGATTTCCGTGAAATTTCACACGCACATTCCCACTAGGCCGAGGAAGAAATGCCAGTTGAAAATGTTCAAATCAGCCTCATGGTGGCGCTATAAAAGGCCAATTTGCGTTTTTAACTGTAACTGCACCGATATACGTGAAACTTTGCACGCATACTCCCTAGAGGCCAAGGAAAAACATCTGCCCTGCATTTTTCACATTAGCCTTTTATAGCGCCACCAGGAGGCCGACTTATGTAAAACACATTTTGAGATTAAGCCTTCAGATTTTATCCAAATTTCACGCAAATCGGTACACATGATCTCTATTAGTCATGCGATCAAGATGGATCTGTTTAATTTTTCATATTCAATCCTGATTGGCTAACATTGACATCTAAAGTTTGCAGGAGTGGCCCGTTTTGAACAAAATACCGCAAATCATGAATGCAGCGTCCGATTGCAGTGGAACTTTGCACGTACATTCGCACCATGTTGAAGAACAAACGCCACCCTTTTAACATTGCCCTATTATAGCGCCACCAGGAGGCCGATTTTTCTTTTTTATATTACTACAAATTTTGTCCAAACATCATGCAAATCAGTACACATTATCTCTATAGTCAAGTGATCAAAATGGTTCCGTCCGATTTTTTATATTCCATCCTGATTGGCAAATTCTGAACATTGCTGGCCCACAATAACCTACCTGACCTGGCGGAGACCTGTGCTCCGAGGAGCACTTTTTCTAGTTTTGTATGTTTTTGCAGCTGCATTTGATTGATTGCAAGACTGAAATCATGGATGCCACACCTTCAGTTGTCTTTCAGAATAAGATGGCATGCTATCTTTCTACAGGAAATTTGATACATTCTTGATATTTTTGTTGAAGTCCAAAAGTAGCTGCATGGTGTTTGGACTCTATGTGAAATCTATCCATTATTATGTTATACAATACATGACTTTTCAAAGATCTTGATACCTTAGAATATGGCTTCTTTCTGTTTCTTTCTTCTTGATTTTCTAAACCAAGATTGTATTTGTGTATTTCAATTGTAAGCAGCCATACAATGGGGTTATGACAATGGGGTAACCAGGTATTATAGTTATTGTTTGAAGTGTGTAACACTGTTGTCAGAATCTATCTTATATCTTTTCCTACTGTTTGGTCTTAGGGAGTGTGTCTTCTCCGATAGATGTGATGTCGCCAGCCACTTCTTTTCGTACAACAGTGAGGATACCCCCGCTCGGATACCCCATGGGCACCCTGGCCTGACCAACCTGTAGGAGTCGCTAGCAGCGATCGCCCCCCTGGCCACCCATCCCCCCACCCAGTGATGGAAAAATGTTATGGAACAAGTTTGGAACTGTCTGTTTGGAACAAGTTCGGTATTCAAAATGTACCTGAGTGAAAGTACAAAAGTATAGGCATCAAAATGTACTTAAAGTACCTAAAGTAAAAGTACTAATTATGCTGAAGGTCCCATTTCACAAGGTTTAATAAAATGCATAAGCATCCTTTGAAAATAGCAGATTTACAAGCTCCCAACGTGTCGCTTTGCGACACGTTGTGAGCTTGTAGATCGGCTAATTTCCTGCCAAAGTATATAGTTCTGAAGTGGTTAATGTATGTTTTGTAATAATAATCAAAATCTACAAATTAACTAGTAACTAAAGTTTTGAAATAATTGTAGTGGAGTAAAATGTACAATAATTGCCTCTGAGATGTAGTGGAGTAGAAGTAAAAATATTGAAAATTGGAAATACGCAAAGTAAAAGTACCTAAAAAAAGTAAAGTACTTTGTTACTTTCCACCCCAATAGTCTCCATTTGTCTGAGCAAACTGAACAGCAGCAAGATCCGCTCTGAGTTCTGAGCTCAGAGATTCTATTGTCATTTTCAATGACCAAAAGCACATGGCACGCATAACACAGGTTCACTCGAAAGGAATTCCCCAGCCAGGAGTTTTGTGAGGTGATTTTAATTCAATTTATTATGACCAATACAAAATCTCAAAGCTATTGAGAGTGGAAATATGGACCCATGCAGATCCATTATACTCTCAGGTGTGGGAAAAACCATTTGCAAATCATCAGACACACCCAGAGAGATGTGCCCAAAATGATTTAATTGCGGTTGTTTCACTTTTCTTAATTGTTTTTTTTTGCACTGTTCATTAATATTAATGAACAGTGCACTCCAAATCAGTATAATGAAGTACAGTTAGGAAGCTAAATAAATAGGAGTTAGCAACAATGTTAATTTACATCCTCAGTCCCTGATTTACATCATTAAAACAAAATACTACAGAACATATTACAATACATTTAGAACAAGGATACAAAAGAGAGATACAAAACAAGAACATACTAAATTATAGAGGCATTTGAATGAAATATACTAAAATAAAAGTAATAAAAGTACTAATTACAAGTAGTCGCAGGATACGCTATCAAATAAAGCGCAGGGTTAATTATAAAGCTGGATAAAACATTTTTGCGTATAATATTATTGTATGCCTCCTAACCCAATGGGGAAATGCTTGTGTCCAACAAAACCGCTGTGTGTCTGCGTCATGGCACACTGAGGATATTGAATGCCTATTATAATATCCATATCGGTTTCTTCTTCATAAAAGGCTTTTTATCAGGCTTTATTGATTTGTCAACAAGATTAGTATTACACTGCTCGTTTCTGTTTGGCTGCCGGACATCATTGAACCCTTCTTAAGGTGCTTATCTAGTGGCTAAAGCAGGGAGTAGACACACACTTGTTTCCCCAAAATGGCACCCTCAGAGATAAGTTTACAGCCAGGATTTCGCCATGTATCATTGGAAAACACAATCCGACAGAAATCCTGAAACGCAGTTAATGAGTTGAAATGTGAACCCATCAAAGTGTGAGGCCACTCTTGAGGTATTCTTCCAGACCTTTACATCCTGAATGATTCAAAATTTCTTTTGAAAAAACAGAGGCTGGCAGACTGCACTGCTAATTATTATGAATGAGGTTCTTCATATTTGAGAGGACCATTAAAATCACACCTCTCTCACCCCAGGGCCTCAAAGACCCACAGCTGTGACAGGATTGGCTCCCAGCTGGGCCTCATTTGCATATCTAATGCAATCAGACAACTAATTGGCCTGATTTTGACCTGGGAGCTCTCTCAGAACACTGAGACACCAATCAAGATATTCTGTCAGTTTTATGCTGGATTTATAATAGAGCCTATGTTTTGTACAGTATGGTTTTTCGACTACGGTTATGGGATCATGGGCACCCTCTATGGCAGGGGTTCCCAAACTGTGGGTCAGGACCCCCATGGGGGTCCACAAATGTTTTTGGAGGGGTTCCCAGATGATTTGCATGTGCAACATTGTTCTCTCACTCAACAGTAAACAAAACAACATACAGTTTAAGTGTAGACGGGGTGCCGTGATTTTCACTGATCCCCCCCCCCCCCCTCGCCCTAAAACATGATCATCAGGTATTATGGTTATACTAGGAGAAATTTGTTTCCAAAAAAGTGTACAGAAAGTGTTAAAATTATGTTTTTATGTGGACATGACTCCAGTTCATTAAGTATACCTGGTTTTCACCTTAGCACCTCCCACCTGAACCAGTCCCTCCGCCTCCTCCTACAAGACCACCCACCTGTCCTAGTCCCTCCTCATAAAAGGACTGCCCAGTTGTTTATTCACCTGTTTCCTAGGCTGTGTGTTTTCCACTTCCTGTCGGATTTCATTGGATATCATTAGTCATCTGACCAGTTTCATTGGATTTCATTGGATCAAATCGACAGGAAGTGGAAAACACACAGGAAGTGGAAAGCCTAGGAAACAGGTGAATAAAATGCCAACTATATAAAAATTGTCAAACATTGGCCACATTGTCAAATATTACTAAGAAATATGTAAAAAATGCACAACTCACATCGCCTCGGGCTGATTGGCTATTTTCACAATATTTATCTGTGGAACTGAGTCAAACTAAATGTATTGCCCTAACTCCTACAATTCCAAGTGCTTGTCAGGGTGGGGGGTCCCCTTTTCAAATATGTTTATTTTGGGGGGTCGCGGCCTGAAAAGTTTGAGAACTACTGCTCTATTGCTGTTTGTTTGTTTACACCGTGGGTGTAACTTCGGATTCTAGGCTTGCTTTCTCTCACTGAGAAAAGGGCTTGAGACCTTGACAGAGCTGTTCCATAGAGGGGGAGGCACTTACCCAGGTGTGCGCACCAGTTGTGTCTGCGTAAAACACTACTATTCAGTGAAACAAACATGACGACTGCAGGAAGTACCACTGCACCATTATGCTAGCAAAAGCTGTTGATGTGTTTTGGGTTTGTGGTGAAGGTTACAAAACCAAGAAAAAAACAAGCAACAAGAAAACATTGCTGTACAGTGGTGGACAGTAACTATGTACATTTACTTGAGTATTGTTATATTTTTTTTGTATCTGTACTTTATTTCAGTATTTGTATTTTTGGATACTTCACTCCACTCCTGTACTTCACTTCACTACATTTCAAAGACAAAATTCCGTACATTATATATTAACCACACACCTATTTAAAATAGTGAAAATAGCTTGTAGATCTGTTTCAACTATTATTGATATGTGGATATATTCTGGAAAATCTTTGACTTGTTGGGGAAAATGTCAACATTTCAATACAGTAACCTAATGTATTTATATTAAAAAGAAAATGTACTTTGTCATTTGTATTTGTGAATACTTAAAGAGGGGGTGCCGTGGTGTCCCCCCCCCCCCCCAAAACATGAGCATCAGGTATTATTATTATATAAAGGAGGAAGAATTTTGTCATGGATTTTTACAGTAAAGTGTTATGATTTTATGTAGACATACCCACCAGTTCATTAAGTGGATATCATTTTAGCACCACCCACCTGTTCTAGCCCCCCCCCCCCCATTCCTCATGAAAGGACTGCCCATGGCACTGCCCAGTTGTTTACTAAATGGTCTAGCTCTGACAGCTGGTGCCCACAGTCTTTACAGATTGTTTGATATGGCACTGGACATCTGCAACAGCAAAGCTTGGAAAAAGTTCATATTAATATTTTTAGTTGGAAATAAATGGAACCTAATGGATCCAAATGGTTCCATTTGTACACTCTCAGGGTTACATATATGTAGGCAATGTAACTAGGGTACATTTTTTATACCTATAACTCCACCGATCTGTGTAAAACTTTGTAGGTGCATGCACTCCCTAGAGGCCAAGGAACAACCTCTGCCCTGCATTTCTCACATCTGCCTTTTATAGATGATCTCATGATCTCTATAGTCATATGATCAAGAAGGATCTGTTTGAATTTTCATATTCTATTGGCTAAGATTGACATCTAAAGTTTGCAGGAGTGGCCCGTTTTGAACAAAATGCCGCAAATAATGCACGCAGCGTCCGATTGCGGTGAAACTTCGCATGCACATTCGCACTACGTTGAGGAACAAAATGCTACCCTTTCAACATTGCCCTATTATAGCGACACCAGGAGGCCGATTTTTTTATATTACTCCTTCAAATGTTGTCCAAACATCACGCAAGTCGGTACACATTATCTCTTCAGTCAAGTGATAAAGACGGATCCGTCCGATCCGTCCGATTTTTCACATTCCAGCCTGATTGGCGAATTCCCAACATTGCTGGCCCACAATAACCTACCTGACCTGCCGGAGACCTGTGCTCCGAGGAGCACTTTTTCATGTACAATTTTTTTTATCCTGCCGTACCGTTTAATACACTTTAGCAAATGATGATTTGATCTCATATTAATGAAGGATTGGAGGTGTACCACTAGTCTGGCAGCCGCTGACGTGGGGTGGGAAATTTAGTCTATAGTTTTTTTTATTGGTCCAAAATATTGTCTATATATACTGTTCCTAGACATTAGTGCAAGAAGAGTATCAGTGCATGTAAATGAAGATTGAGGTGCAGAGTATCGGCAAGAGTCAAGTTCAAACATATAGTCCTCAAAGGTTATTTACTGATATAATCCACAGGTACCGGTACGTCTATGAGGAAAGCAAAAGTCCAAGGCCAAGCCGATGACAGTCGGTGGTGGTGTGGTGTGTTTGCGTCCCACTTGAGCTGCATCATACCCGTAAATAAACAAAATAAGCGTTGGATTGGAGCACGACAGATACGCATTTAAATCGTTAATCGCAATTATTTGAGCGACAATTAATCGTCTAGTAAAATGTCATAATCGTGACAGTCCTAAAGAGGTTCCTACTTTGAGCCGTCTTCATCAGCCGTCTTCAGGGGAAACCCCCGAGAAAGACAAGGTCTTCGGCCGTTCAACCGTGCACACCAAGTCTTCGGAGGAATCCCCCATGCAGACAAACCCATGGATAAAGAGAGATCTCCAGATCTCGTTCTCTAGGGCAGGGCATCCTCGGATGAGCCTTCCAGCGGCGACTCCCGCCATCTCCATCTTCCATACATCTGGTTAGCTTCACCAGTACTTTATTAGAGGTGGATGGTCTGGGAGGGTGTTACACTGTAGGTGAGAACCTCAGTCTTCTGGGCATGTGTGTGTGTGTGTGTGTGTGTGTGTGTGTGTGTGTGTGTGTGTGTGTGTGTGTGTGTGTGTGTGTGTGTGTGTGTGTGTGTGTGTGTGTGTGTGTGTGTGTGTGTGTGTGTGTGTGTGGGTGTATGGGTGGGTGTGTGTGTGGGGTGTGTTTGCGTGTGTGTGTTTATAAAAAAATCTAGCCATCTAGACCTCCTAGTTGTAGTAGTGAAGCCCAGTTATTGCTCCCCTCCACTTAATGCATAGTCCAGGCTTATTATGAAGAGGGGGGTACCTCTTCATGATTTTAATACTAAATTGGCCAAATGGCCTCTGCCAGCCTTGAGTATCTGAAAGAAAGAAAAAAAGAAAGAAAGAAAGAAAGATTCATTCAAGTAACCGAGAGCCACATAATGTATACTGTATCCTGTCACAACATACAACCTAGTAAACGTATACTGTATCCTGTCACAACATACAGCCTAGTAAACGTATACTGTATCCTGTCACAACATACAGCCTAGTAAACGTATACTGTATCCTGTCACAACATACAGCCTAGTATATATATACTGTATCCTGTCACAACATACAGCCTAGTATATGTATACTGTATCCTCACAACATACAGCCTTAGTATACGTATACTGTATCCTGTCACTAGCCTGGCTCCACCCCCTGAATCCTTTGCCTAGCATTCAGGGTCTGGTGACGCTTTCGAAGGCGGGTGTTTCTCGGTTGAAAATCTGTACGACGAATCGGGATCGGGACAATCCAGTATGAACCAATCGCGTTGGTTCATAGTGGAGTCCCACTTTGGCCACGCCCCCATCTCAGAACTCCGCTGCATTGAGAGGGCTTTCAGACTGAATAATGGAGTGAAACGAAATGAAAATTCAGGCTGAGTGTCAGGCTATCCTGTCACAGCATACACAGCCTAGCATACGTATACATGAGCTTGTAGATCGGCCAATATCACAACGTTTGCCTCTTTCTTACATAATATTTGACCATTTGGCCAATTTAGTTTTAAAGTCATTAAATTGTAACTTTATAAATGTGCAAAATACCCTGTAGGCCTATACACTTAAAGGACATAGCAGTGGCGGCCATTTTGTGGTGTCAAACCCATTAATTTTTGATTTATGAAATATTTTTTATAGATTATGCTAAGCCTGGAACCAAGCCATCCAGAATCCTGGTGAATGCGTAAAGTGATTTACTGGGCCCAGTGGTGTAAAAAGTACTCAATTATTTTTACTTGAGTAAAAGTACCAATACAACAGTTTAGAAATACTCTATTACAAGTACAAGTCTGGTATTCTAGTACAAAACTATTGGCATCAAAATATACTTAATGTGCCAAAAGTAAAAGTACTCATTATGCACAATGTGTTACGATGTGGCGCATTGTGAGCTTGTAGATCGGCTATTTTCAAATAGCCAAACTATATAGGCTATAGGGCTGAAGTTGTATGTTTTGTAATCTACAAAGTAACTAGTAACTAAAGTTTTCAAATAATTGTAGTGGAGTAGAAGTAAAATATTTGTCTCTGGAATGTAGTGGAGAAGTAAAAGTATTGAATATTAAAATACTCCAGTAAAGTAAAAGCTCCTCAAAATTGTATAGTACTTGAGTACATGTACTTATTACTTTAGTTTACACCACTGACTAGGCCTGCATACTGTAGCCTGTCTTAGCATCACAATCAAACATGGCTCAACATAACAATACAACATATTCACTTCACATCACATCACACAACACAACAATGCTGCATCCTGACTAGTTGTTGCTTTACCAAGTAAAATAAAAGTGAAATTACACGCAATTCCATCAATTCCTTTAATGCTAAGCAGCTAATTAGTTAAAGGTAGGGTAAGTGATATTTTTTGGTTAAAACAAAAAGTATTTTTTTAAAAGGTTAAAATACTATATTCTGATAGTAATCATTGCTATAGAGTGTTTTTTCAGTAACAGATGTCTCCCTGTCTCTCCAGCTCTTTAATAAACAGAAAATACATTTTTCGGTAGGTGTCAAAATCTCAGCCAATCAGGAGAAAGTACCCATTTTTAAGCTTAATTTGTATAGTTTTCAGTTCAAATTTTGCATGCTCATTTCTTAGTGTCATCACTTCCAATTTCACTTGTTTAATCTGTGTCCTGATTGAGTTCTCTGTCCTGGTTGGATAAAATTGGAAATGAAACTACAAAAAAAAAAAAAAAAACTACAAAATACATTTTCTGTTTTATAAAGAGCTGGAGAGACATGGAGACTCTTTATATGGACAGGACACTCTATAGTAACGAGCACTATCAGAACATATACCCATTTTGCAATTATTTGAAACTTTGCAAATCACTTACACTACCTTTAAGCTAAGTCGCCTGCAGAAACTCACCTCAGTTTGGTCAGATGGAGAAAATGCACGTCTGTTTGTGTTTTAGCAGCTTTCACCACTCTAGTAAACACTGACAACTTTACTCAACGTTCATCTGGAGTAACCTTGTATTATGAATTGTTTATTTTGATCTTTTACTTCCAAAACATTGCAGAGACTGTGTGTGTGTGTGTGTGTGTGTGTGTGTGTGTGTGTGTGTGTGAGGGGGGGGGCGGCGACAATTGGAGGACTTAAAAAGCCCGCTCCTAGGGAGTGTGGAGCAATAACTAACTACCTTCAAGGGCAGGGTTTCTCAAAGTGGGTGCCCCGTGGCAGACGGTGGCACCCTAGGGTGCCGTGACACAAGTCCAGTGCCACAGCAGGATACTAATATTTGCCTCAAATCAAAATACAAAATGCCTCAAATCATGAACATAGCTTGCAATTTCCGTGAAATTTTCCACACACATTCCCACTAGGCTGAGGAAGAAATGCCTCTTGAAATGTTTCAAATCAGCCTCATGGTGGCGCTATATAACAGGCCGATTCGTGTTTTTACCTATAACTGCACCGATCTGTGTAAAACTTTGTATGCACACTCTCTAGAGGCCAAGGAAAAACCTTTGCCCTGCATTTTTCACATTTGCCTTTTATAGCGCCACCATGAGGCCGACTTATGTAAAATAATCTTTTTGATATAAGCCTTCAGATTTTATGCAAATTTCCCGCAAATCGGTACACATGATGTCTATAGTCATGTGATCAAGACGGATCTGTTTGATTTTTCATATTCCATCTTGATTGGCTAAGATTGACATCTAAAGTTTGCAGAGGTGGCCCATTTTGAACAAAATGCTTTAAATGATGCATGCAGCGTTCGATTGGGTGAAACTTTGCACGCATATTTGCACTACAGTGAGGAACAAATGCCACCCTTTTAACATTGCCCTATTATAGCGCCACCAGGAAGTACATTTTTGCAACGCTTTTCTTTTTTATATTACTCACACAAATTTTGTCCAAACATCATGCAATTCGGTACACATTATCTAGTCAAGGGATCAAGATGGTTCTGTCCGATTTTTCATATTCCGTCCTGGTTAGCGAATTCCGAACATTGCTGGCCCACAATAACCTACCTGACCTGGCGGAGACCTGTGCTCCGAGGAGCACTTTTTCTAGTTTATTTATTATTGAGAACATAATGGATTTGTTTTATTTTTTCTTTGCCTACTGCAAGTAAGAGAAAGAAAGGAACTTGCCAGAATGAACTTCAAACTAAAACCTGTATTGAGTAACCATAGTACACACTGCTTCCTCTTCTGATACTATTAAGTGAGTCTTATTTTGAAAAGCCACTGAGGAAGTCTGATAGTTATTTACTAGCTACTTGTCGTGCTAGGGGAAATGAATGCTGTGCTGAATGAATGGATTGCACTTTTGGATCACTCATATTAACCTTTTTACCAACGTGAACACCATGCAATATGGAAGTACAGATCTTTCAATCATCCGTTGCAGTAGTGGTGAGTCTCATGGATTGTTTGCTGCTTGTCTCTCTGTGTGTTTACTTTGCCCCACGCTCTTGCCCCTCCCCCCTCCCCCCTCTGTTGCTACACGTGCCTGGTAAATAAACCCCCCTCCCTCCGGAAATCTCATTTGCATTTGATTTCAGGAATGAGTCTGGCCTACAGGCCTCTCTGGGCGTTTCTCCACAGTTCATAACATGAACTGTCCTATCAGCGTCCTCGCATTGTTCTATGATTGACAAGGTTGTCCAATCAGGTGGCGAGTTCGAGTGAAACCAAATGGAACCGAGTGCAGCCGACAAAAATGGAACGGGTGGCCATTGTTTCTGTGCGCTGTTTTTGGTTTCGGTTTTAAAACTTGAAAACGCTCTCAAACTTATTTTTTGAGGCACGGAATTTACTTTTAAGATATCGTTTGGATAGAATTGAGTTGTTTAACTTCATATATGTGGTCAATTAACATTCTGTCACGACAGAGCCTATTTAAACATAAAAAATCACACCCATTGTGAAGTGGGCGGTGTGGTCATCACAGTGGTCATCACAGTGATGGAAGCTCACTTAAAAAAAAGTGTTTTTTTGAAGTGCATAGTCCTATTTATAGGTTATTAATTTCATCATGTGTCTCGCTAGCCAATCACAGTGCTGAATAGAGTCAGCCAATAGAGTCAGCCAATCACAGTACAGCTAGGAGTGTA
>NC_137604.1:31991225-32031225 GCF_963280865.1 Gymnoscopelus braueri | reverse complement strand
GCCACTATATTTCTACACTCACTCCAGAGGGCCACATTGCATATACTGTCGGGCCATTCTATGTCACACAAAAGTTGTAGAAATAGCAGATCTACAAGCTGAAAACACGTCGTGCTGCGACACGTTTTGAGCTTGTAGATCTGTTATTTTTGCTATTTTTTAATTGGAATTCAGATTTCTTTTTAGCTATTTTTGAATTGGAATCCTGAAAAGTAACATTTTTATTTAACTTCAAATGCATTTAGTTATACTTATGTTAACTTTATGAACTTAAATACAAATTCATTGGACATAAAAAAGACAATAGAATTGTAATACTAGTCATTAAGCTACTACTAATTTAGTAGTAGTAATTAAAGCGAGTCATGTTTGCAATTGTAACAGCTGAAATCAATAATATCTCAATATATCAGTATTCCGATATTAACCAGCGGACCGCATTAAGTGAAGATGGGGGCCGCATGTGGCCCCCGGGCCGGCAGTTGCCCATGTATGATGTAGATGGTGTGTGCTCTCTCTCCTCGGCTTCCTGTAGCCGACAATAAGCTCTTAGGTCTTGTCAATGTTGAGGGCCAGGTTGATATCCTGGCATCATTGTGTCAGATTCTCCACCCTTCTCCTGTAGGCTGTGTCATTGTCTTTATAGTGACCATGCCTATCACTGTGTTGTCAGCGAACTTGACCACTAAGTTGCAGCTGTTGCATGGCCATGCAGATGTGTGCGGGAAAAGAGACGGGGGCTCAGAACGCAGCCCTGAGGGGCTCATGTGTGTGTGTGTTGAGGGTCAGGGGTCAGAGGTGTTGGAGCCCATCATTACAACATTTCATGCTGACTTAAAGTCTAGCCGCACAGGCTGCGGTTGAGTCCTAGGTTTCTAAACTTGGTGTCAAGCCTGGAGGGCACTATCTCGTTGAAGGCGTGAGCTGTAATCTATTAAACAGCATTCTCAGATAGGAGTGCCTTTTGCTTGAAGTGGGAGAGGGCGTGGGTGGTGCTGTGGCTATTGTCTGTGGATCTGTATCGATGATAGGCACATTGGTGAAGGTCTAAAGTGGGTGGCAACCTGCGGTTGATCAGCTTTTCGACGTGCGTCTCACAGCATTTGCTCACTATGGGGTTGAGTGCTATGGATTGCCAGTCATATTGTAGCTACTTTGCTTTTCTTCTGCACTGAAATCATTGTAGATGATTTGAAACATCGACTCGACTCGACATTTTTACATTCAGGAGCTTCAAGGCTCAAAGCCATATAGTTTTACCTATATTCTTACCCAAAAAGTAGATATTATTAATGTTACACTCGGTGTACTTGTTGAATGACTGCACTAGTGATAGAACATGGAGTGGGGAGTGGAGAGCGGCATAAAATCAGGAAAGAATGTAGCAGATATTGAGGAGATGAGAGTTGGTGATGGAGGGAGTGGGCGTCAGAAGAAGAGAACAGGGCAAGGCTGAGAGGGACATATTGAACGGAGTGAAAGCGCGCCGGTGTGGGGCTGGAAAAAGTAAAGTAGCCGGCAAATTGGACCTGCCGAGACTCCAAGAGTGTATCTATGAGAAAGTAGAGAGAGAGAGAGAGAGAGAGAGAGAGAGAGAGAGAGAGAGAGAGAGATTGAGGATGGGCGTTGGCTCTGTAATGTGTACTGGAGTGTGGCAATGTCTGTCGCTTGGGGCATCACTTCTGACAGTAACATGCGGACTGAAGATACTCATTAAAAACTGGAAGAGAGGGAGGAAATAATGGACCATGCGGAATGAAATCAAATCATAGCCTGGATTTAAATGAAGTGTTGGCACATTCTCTCTCTCTCTCGGTCTGTCTGTCCGTCCGTCCGTCCCCCGCATGACACACCGCGTCTGCTTTTCTGTCCGTGTGCCTATCTGCCAATGCCGGCTTCATAGAGGATTTAACTGCTTGGCCTTTCACAGTGCGGACCAATTTAGTTTTTTTTTAATATTGCCCAGGGTCATAAAGTCCTATAATGGATTGTATAATAAGTCTCAGAGTATATTCTATAATATGGTTATCAGTGTGTGATATGTGTATAAATGACTCTTATGGTCACATTGTGAAAATGTAATGATGACTGCTGACCTTAGCTGGGGAAGTCATTATATTGCAGGACAGTGTGCTGCGGTGGCTTTATGAGTCACTGCAACACACAGGGAAGCAAATCAAATTGTATGTGATTTTTAATGAATGTGTTTGTATGAATGGCACCGGGAGAGCAAGATAAAAGAAGGGAATGAGGGTAAATCTACAGCAGTGGTTCCCAAACATTTTAGCTCGAAACCTAAAAGAGAAATGTGATATACAGTATTGATATTTTCACTAATTATTATTTTCTGTAATTTATGGAATTTCGTGAAATGTGCTTGAAATTCTTCTGGGGACCTCCACACTGCATGCTCAAACTCACGTCGGCTCAGAGGCAGACTTAGAATGCCTTATTCTTCATGCAAAATCAATTATGATAGTGCCAAACCTCAAATAAAATATTTATGTCGCCAAACATTGCCATTATATATTATAAAAGAAAAGAAAAAATATGTCAAACAATCTATTGCTTGGATGTATATTATAGACATGATACACGTTTTTATTCATTTTTAGTTGACGCATTTAGAGCTGAATTATTAGGTCCTGCTCAGCGTGCATTGCCAGTGTGGCCACAGTTTCACTTATTGGACTATCATGCCAACTGCAATGTTGCGCAATGAATTTATAATATTGACCACATATGAATGTGAACGCAGTCATACCATCTGATGAGGATACATATGGATGATATCTAGCTTTGTCTATTACTCTATTTCCAATTCCGATGTAGGACAGTGGATAGATCATTTATGTTTGTCCAAAGGACAAATTTCACCTCAGTAATCAAAAATCTAAAAATTATTTGGATATTGGCGGATTCTAGCATCATCTTTTTACCTCAGCAATGGTGAGCGAGCAATTTGTTCAGTAGAAACGGCTTATATAATATCCTTTCCAAGTTTTTTTACCCTTGAGGTTAAAGTTTGTAAACTTCTTATTCTCATTACACATGAGAGTAGGCTATTACTTTAGTAACACTCAATGTGTCCATGGCGTGCGGGACTCGCTTGCCAAAATACGGTTGTCAAGTGGGTGTGTTGCAACACATTGTAAGCTTGCAGATCAGTTCATTTTGATGAGTGATGATGTTTTTTGTCTGACATTGGATGTTTCTAGTTGCCTTTTATGGTCGAAATCGCAACTAGTTGCAACTTGCAACCGGTTGCAAGAAATTGTAGCGATCTGGACTGACCAGTTGCAGACCGGTGCCATTTGGTGATAACAGTTGCAAGGAGTTGCAAGGAGTTGCAAGTAGTTGCAGTTGCAACAAGTTGTGTTGCGAATCATTGGTGTGGACTGGCCTTAAAGCTCAGAAAATGTTGCAGTGCAACACATTAGATTGCCTATTTTCCCTATTTGTGAACAATTTCAACATTGTTGACCATTTCTGATCATTTTTGAAAATGTTTGGAAATGTGTGGCTATAATGACATGCCCAAAATACTTACTTAATACGGCTGGTTGAAAGTTATGAAATGCTTCAGTATGCATGAATGCCAGTTGTGTGTGTGTGTGTGTGTGTGTGTGTGTGTGTGTGTGTGTGTGTGTGTGTGTGTGTGTGTGTGTGTGTGTGTGTGTGTGTGTGTGTGTGTGTGTGTGTGTGTGTGTGTGTGTGTGTGTGTCTGTGTCTTGTGTGTCACACAATTCAGAAATGCAGCCTTATCTCTAGAGTTAAAAAACCTTGCCCCACTGACACACACACACACACACACACACACACACACACACACACACACACACACACACACACACACACACACACACACACACACACACACACACACACACACACACACACACACACACACACCACACTCACAATAAAACACCTCTTCACTGGTGGTTTAGACCTGAGTCAGCAAGAAATCTCTCAGAGACATACCTACAGAGGTTAAACTACCATTCACTGTCTCATGCCACTAGACACCCACGTGCACGCACGCACGCACGCACGCACGCACGCACGCACGCACGCACGCACGCACACACGCACACACGCACACACACACACACACACACACAGTCACAAACAAACCAAACATACCTGGTGGTGCAGGCAAACATCAGAGGGACATAGACTTGATTCCTCTGAGACTCTTTCTGTGAAGTATGTGGATGAGAGCTGTGTGTGTGTGTGTGTGTGTGTGTGTGTGTGTGTGTGTGTGTGTGTGTGTGTGTGTGTGTGTGTGTGCGTGTGCGTGCGTGTGCGTGTGTCAAAACTGTTTAAAATTTATTTTGGGCCAGTATTGATAGAAACAGACAGAAGGGAATCAGTTGTTACAACCATAACAGCAGGCACCAGTAAACAAGACTTAACAGTCTAAAGCCCCTTGAGGCTGTGCTGCTCGGTGCTCCTTACACCCAACTGGAAATGTTGGCTGAAGGGTGGCTCTTGTCTTTAGAGGAAAGGCCATAAGGTCACCAAAATCTTTAGGGTTCATCCTGCTGTAGATTGCCTATTGCCTCAACATGCCTATTAAATTAGGGTCTGTAGGATTTTAAAGTACTCCGTAATCTTTCGTAACCCTCCCCAAGTGATAAAAAAATTAAGAAATAAACCTCCCCAAATGATGTCAAACAACGGTTTGATTCTAGTCTCAGTCTGTTGTTGTGTCCATTTTTATCCAAATCATATTTGACTCTTTAAGAGACTTACAGCAGAGGCCTTGTGGTGGGTGGGTTGATCGAATCAGTGTGCCTGACCGATGATCTTAATATTATATTGATTTTGTGCTTGCCAGCAACGTTGGATATTTGATACATACGTTGGATAAATCCCACAGGATAAAGTTAACGTTGCGGCTCTGGACGAAGCTGATAGAAACACACAGAGATCGTGGCTCCTATGATGCATTGTGCACATGCATATAGAGAGACAACATTAAATCCCACGTCTGGGATTAACACCAACATAAAACACTAAACACGTCAACATATCCTGCGCACCTATGATGCGTATATACATGCATGCACACGGCAGACAGGTGGACACAGTCAGAGACAAAGAGACTATGTACCTGTTATGTATGCATGTGCAGATGAACGGGAGAGAGGTGCCGTACCTGGTGCATATATGATTCACGGGTGCATGTGCACCGGACACAGATATGAGACAGAGTTTGATGTAGCTGTGTCAGACAGCAGCCTGGTCGCCAGAGAAAACGTTGTCACAGTACGTTTTGCAAAAACACAGTGATAACATTTTGTTTCCCAAAAATGTTGCATGTGAACATGGTCCGCAGGTGAGAACCATGTAGAGTCAATGGTCAATTGTACATTGCATACTAACGAACCCTAAACCAAACTCTAACCCAAACCCAAACCCAAACCCTAACCCTAACCTTAACCTTAACCTTAACCTTAATCTTAACCTTAACCTTAACCCTAAACCTAAACCTAACCCTAAACCTAACCCCTAAACCTAACCATAAACCTAAACGTTGAAATGCAACATACCTAAAAATGTAACGTTTTAGTGGTCCAGCATCATTGAACGTTTCTGGAGAAACGTTCAATGACAACGTTTCCTCTGGTGATAGGGTTGCAGCCAGACAGTGTATCATTATTGGGGTGTGCCTCCTTGTGGAGATAAATGCACTTTGAGTAAAGACTATTAAAGTACGTTTTAACAGCGGGCGACTCTCGGGCGATCGCCGGGCGACATCGTCCAAAAGATAAAGAAAATCCATCTTTCATCGCCCCCCCGCCCACTTCGCCCTATCGCCAGTAGTCGCCGGCTCTCATAGACATATAATGCACTTCCGGAAAATACTATCCTGATCGCCCGCTGTTAAAACGCACCGTGAGGCTCCAAAATCAGTAGGTTTCATCCTCTGTGGAGCAGGAATGTGCTCGACAAGTTTCGTGGCAAAACTATAGAGCTATTACATTTTGAGATGTCTTGCTTGGATGTGGAAATTCTGGTCTGAGGGTGGTACGAGAGGAAAGGCCACTGGGTCACCAATGGGACCAAAGTTGTGGATAGACAGAAAGACAGCTAAAACATCAAATAAATGCAAATTGAGATGGCCTAATGGTGACGATTATGCTTGAACGATTCAAAGTGTTAACATGCAGCCCTGATTAACATAATATAGTATGGTATGTATGGTTGAATCCAATGCCCCCCTCCGCTCTACGAAACTTCTGCAGCTTCTGTAGAATTCCTTATGGGGTGGAGCAGTGGTACAGCATTGGGGCATTAAGCCCGCTAAAATGTGGCCATCATGTCAGTTATAGGATTATGCTTACCCTCAGTGGAATTCGATGCTATTCTAGGCATAATGAGAGGTTTCTTCAGGCACATGTCTTTGGCGTAATCTCACTGTGTGACACATTCAGTCTCTCCCTCCCTCCCTCCCTCCCTCTATCAGCCTGCCTGCCTGCCTGCCTGCCTGCCTGCCTGCCTGCCTGCTTGCCTGCCTGCCTGCCTGCCTGCCTGCCTGCCTGCCTACCTGTCTAACTGTCTGTCTGTCTGTCTGTCTGTCTGTCTGTCTGTCTGTCTGTCTGTCTGTCTGTCTGTGTATTTCTCTCTCTCTCGTTCAGCTTGTTTCTGTCTTCTGTCTCTCTTTCTATGTCCCTCGCTGTTTCCGCCTTTCTCTGTTTCTCTCTCCCTTTGTAACGGCAAAGTGATTGTGCTAATTACATTTTCATGTTGGAGTGAAGCTCGGAGCCAGGGGAGGGGGTGGAAGAGAGAGGATCCTGGGTGTTAGGGACTGATCTGTATAGTCCGATTCATGGGTAAAGCCTCTGAACGAGAACTTGTCTTCGCTGGGCCGGGAAGCGGATCTGACACTCTGAAATCGTCTCAGTGATGCTCTTAGTGAATTCCCTCACATTAACGCTATGAGAGCAAACATGCAGGCACGCACACGCACTCGCACTCGCACACGCACACGCACTCGCACACACACACACACACACACACACACACACACACACACACACACACACACACACACACACACACAGAGCACAAATATACACAAACTATTGAGGCGCTACTGAGTACCTCATCCCTAGCTAATTCCTCTCTTCTTCTCCTCTTTCGTCTCATCTCCTCCCTCATCCTCCCTTCACGGGATGCCAAGCAAAGCCGGGAGCAGTTAAATAATCACTAAGGCTTCCAGCTGGCAGAATATTCTGTTGTTTCTCTGTGATGAGGGAATATAGCAAGGCTGGCAGGACACAACAGATGCATGCCAGTATGTATTGATATTGTGCTGACGAAACGCATTTGGTGTTTGCATGTCCTTGTGTGTGCGTTTGTGTATGACAGAAACAGAGAGTGTTGGTGTTTGAAGGAGTATAAACTGGCTGTAAATAGTCCAGCCTGTCGTCAGGACTTGGACTTTTTGCTCTTCCTCGTGGACCTACCTGTGGATTATACCGGTGACAGCTACCTTATGCACTATGTGGTCGACACGCGCTGACACTCTGTAGTACACCTCAATCCCATGTACAACAAGCGTTATTATTCTCACACCACACAACAGCATAGCATGTACAGTATCTGCTGTTATGCTCACGCACCTTATGTCCTACCTCAGGTACTTACCACACCGTATGTCTTTACCTCAGGTACTTACAGCACCGGACAGATATACTATGTGTAAATAAATATGTAGATCAATTGTTGTTTTTATTGATCTCTCTCTCTCTCTTCCCCTTACCCCCCTTCTTCCTCCCTTTAATTCTTTATGGAAATAACAAAAAAAGCCTGCACAAAAATGAACTTCACCA
Source organism: Gymnoscopelus braueri (assembly GCF_963280865.1). NCBI lineage: Eukaryota > Metazoa > Chordata > Actinopteri > Myctophiformes > Myctophidae > Gymnoscopelus > Gymnoscopelus braueri. The sequence continues at coordinate 32,023,381 of NC_137604.1, read as the reverse complement.
ACTGTACACCTGTAAACCTGTGATGTGACAACACAGTTTACTCTGATCTTGACTCTGATTAAAATAATTAGGATAATAATTATTATAATAATAATTATGACAGATGTATTACTGTACATCCACTACACATCCATCAATATCTACAGTAATGGACATTATGTCAACAAGACATGTACTGTATATGCAGTTATAGTAATAACAATACACTTTATTTGTATAGCACCTTTCATGACATCAAATGCAGCCCAAAGTGCTTTACATAAAAAAGATCAACAAAAGAAAAATAACACAATATTAACTCTTTGACTGCCAGAGTATTTTCATAAAGTACTCCCCCAGTGCCAGCAATTTTCGTGTTTTTTTATTTTTATATTTTGAATTTTTCTCATGAAAATAATTTAAGGACACATAATGTAAAGACCCAGCACAAATCCGCCACTAGAGCGCAGCACATGACAGCTCGATCATGTCGTTGGGTCTCTCTCACCCTTCTTCATAGATTAGACAAGGAAAAACATGAAAACGGATGTGACGTCCCCCCCATTGTTTTGATCGGCGAAAATTACGTTGTGATATACGACGGCGATGACTGATCGTCACCCAGACCATAGATTATAGAAGAGAACCGTTCCGTTTGTCCGTTATACCGTGTGAAAACCCGTTTATTTACCTATTTTGGACGAAAATGACTGGGGAAAAGAATCAAAAACCGGAAACGGAATCCAGGTCATGGAACCGGATGCAGATGTCCGTGAAGTAAGTGGAACTCGAGAATAACATTGAATATTAAGCAGCATAGCGCAATCAGAGATTAAACAATGAACGCGCGTCCAGCGCGTCGAGCGCGTCGACGGCCAACTGGACAAAGTAGCACTTGACGCGTTATCGCGTCGTCCGCAGTCAAAGAGTTAAACAGGATTAAAAACAATAAGATCAAAAACATGACCAAGTACAAATTAAAAGGAGGCAAGACCAAAAATAAAACAATACAAAAAATGAGCAAGAACAAAGCATCACTACATCACTTTAGAAGGATTAGCCTACAGACTCTAGACCTATTAAAACATGTACTAGGCCTGTCTACATTTACAGGGAACCACACAGACTCACTGTCACCTATTTAGGCACACACTTCAATATGGAACGGCACCATTGAAAGATATACTAAATCTACATTTACAGGGAACTGTCAGAGTGGGTAACGGGCAGGACCCAAAAAGAAGACGAGCAAGACAGGAAGGTTCAACTCAAAAGGTTTATTTAAAAATACAGGTAGATCGAAAAACAGAACAGAAAATCGCACAATATAGGTCTACGGACCAACAAAAACACCTGGAAACAGAGGGTTTAAATAGACACAGGGATTAACAGGACACAGGTGAACTCAAAATACAATCAAGACACGATTGGCAGAGGGACTAACAGAACACAGGTGGAGATAACTAAATAATCACAGGGAGGTGAAACAAGGCAGGTAAACAGTAAAGGTCCTTTCACACGGCAAGCGGCCAACGCGCCTATGTAATTCATTTTCAATGAGAGGCGGGCGATTATTTGGGATGCGCGGAGAAGTTGAGGGGCGGTGAGGCAGGCGGGCGCGGCCCGTGAAATTCTCACGCGCGTGCTCGTTTGTGCGCACGCATGCGGGCGGCAAGAGCTGGGTTGTGGTGAGATTTTCTTTTCACTGCACCGCGCAGGAGGAAAAAAAACAACAATGATCGCGGCGCGATCACAGCTGATCCGAGCGGTACCGTCCGCGTGAACCGCTTGCCGTGTGTTACGACCTTTACTAGGCAGACAGGAAACAACAGGAACGATACTACAACATAAGATACAACACCAAGGCAAAAAACTACACAGAACAGGAATTCAAGAGTAAAAGTCCAAAAACTAAACAACTCAGTCAAAGTACAAGGGCTGGCTCCCGGATGGTGGGAGCCAGGAGGAGGGAGAAAGAGGCAGGGAATCAGGGGCAGGAAAAAGGGCAGAGCGGGGCAGAACCAGGGCAGGGAACAAAATAGAACTGGCAGGGGCAGGGCAACACAGAAACAGGAAGAAAGGGAGGCCAGCAGGAAAAGACGGACAGAGGAGCACAAGGACAGGCAAACATACAAACAATCAAGAAGACATACAGGACAAGCACAAAAAAACAGACAAAGAGAGAACACAGCCAACAGACATCACACAGACTACTAGCCAACGGGCAGACAGCTAGCTGTAATGCTGATAAACTGGACAGAGAAACAAGGTAACACAGAGAGACAGATGAGAGGAAAACCAAGACATAGACAGAGGAGCAGACAGACAGACATGGAGTAGACAGACAGACTACACACAACCAACGAGACTGACAGACCGACAAAAGGAAGAGCAATTATACAAACAGATAAAAAGACGGAGACCTCCTCTCTTGCCCTCACGTATAGAATGTATAAGGCTGTAGTTTGGGGGACAGGCTTGGGCTAGGAGAGCAGCTCCATCAGAATTAAGCCATGTTTCTGTTAATGACTTTTAAGACCTTTTTATTACCAAATTGGCCTAATTGGGAAATATTATGGAATGTAAGAAATGCATGTTAGACTTATATTCATTGGAATGCCTTAAATGCTGCCTCAGAAGGCATTCTAATGAATATAAGTCACATCTCCGTAAGAAAGAGGCAAACATTGTGAAAATAGCTGATGTACAAGCTCACAACGCCTCGCACTTGTAGTTCGGCTATTTTCACAATATTTATTTGTGGAACCGAGTCAAACTAAATCTACAATTTGCTTGTCAGGGTGGGGAGGCCCCACAGAGTGTTTTTGAAGAAATTGGTCTGACATAGATGCATTCCAATCTTCTCACAACCCAGCATTGCTCCTTCCCAAGTAGATCTAGCCACCTCCAAGCCTTTGTCTTGTCTTTCCTGTTGCGTGTTCTAGTGTTGTACGTATCTAAACAGAAACTAAGCTTTAAGTTTACAGTAGAAAAACCTTCTACTACAGTGTGAAAAGAGTTTCAGTTGGTTAGGTCATTTGAAGACACCAGCGTATCCACATTGGCCACACTGTTCACATATGATTCTATTGGGGGTTCGCAGCCTACATGTAGCCAGGCTACCATATATGGCAATTGGCAACAGTTTGTGTTGTGTGTGACATGTGTGTGACATCAGACCACAGCTCTGATGTCTTCCTCCATAAATATATCAAGAGGAGCCACAACCAAAACTGCACAACTACAACTGCCAAATGCTAAAGAAGGGACAGATCCCAGTCACCACCTGGCAGCAAATATTCACCTCTTTAACCAGCCCGAAACAAGGAGACACAGACGAAGGAAGATCTTACAGTCATCGACAGTTTACTTTGGGAACAACTAAAGAAACATAAGCTGACTTACAGAGGCAAGAAAACCCACATCTTTAAACCGTGTTTCAGTAAGATGAGTGACATGAATATAAACCAGCCTATCCACACTGGAGAAAAACATTTCCACTGTAAACAGTGTAATAAGGGTTTCAGTCAGTCAAGTGACCTGAAAAGACATCAACGCATCCACACTGGAGAAAAACCTTTCCACTGTAAACAGTGTAATAAGGGTTTCAGTCAGTCAAGTGACCTGAAAAGACATCAACGCATCCACACTGGAGAAAAACCTTTCTACTGTAAAAAGTGTGACAAGAGTTTCAGTCTGTTAAGTAATCTGAAGACACACCAGCGTGTCCACACTGGGGAAAAACCTTTCTACTGTAAAAAGTGTGACAAGAGTTTCAGTCTGTTAAGTCATCTGAAGACACACCAGCGTGTCCACACTGGGGAAAAACCTTTCTACTGTAAAAAGTGTGACAAGAGTTTCAGTCTGTTAAGTAATCTGAAGACACACCAGCGTGTCCACACTAGGGAAAAACCTTTCGTCTGTAAACATTGTGACCAGAGATTCAGTCAGTTAAGTAGTCTGGAGATTCACCAGCGTATTCACACTGGTGAAAAACCTTTCTACTGTAAACAGTGTCTAAAGAGTTTCAGGCAGTTAAGTAGTCTGGAGATTCACCAGCGTATTCACACTGGTGAAAAACCTTTCTACTGTAAACAGTGTAAAAAGAGTTTCAATCAGTTAGGTAATCTGAAGAGACACCAGCGTATCCACACTGGGGACAAACCTACCCACTGACGAGGGGGCGCCCGTGAGCACCGTATGGAGTAGACACGCTTTCCCAGAGCTTCTCTCTCCATATCTGACAAAAACACGGTTATTTACTGAATATTAAGTTCAATTTTCCAGTTCTACCTTATTTTGTTCTACACCGAAACATTCCAAGATGACAAGATCAAAAGCAGCGAAGATGCAAGAAGAACTACAGAACAAACCACCTGTTCCACCTGCTGCTCAGGAATCACCTGAGCTCGCTGCTGCGAACACAGAGCCATCTGAAACTGGCACCGATTCAACAAACATTCTTGCTGCAATACAACGTATGAACAAGACAATGAATGATCGATTCGACAACTTGGAAGCCTCTCTGGCCTCGACCCGGGCTTCTTTATTGAGTCTTGGTGAACGAGTGAAGGAAGTGGAAAATGCCAGCTCTGATTACGACCTAAGTCTCACCCTTACTGAACAAAAATGCGAGAAAACATTACTACCTGAGAACACGTATCCCTTGTTTATTGGGCACTGATAACCTTCCCAAGTCATTTAAGGTGGAACGCTCACATCGTCTTGGAACGTGTGTAATGATCGCATGTCCAAACGAAGGAGAAAATATGATAGCTGGCCCGCCAGCAGTTACCCCTGAAGCACAATGGCAAAACCATATACATATTTCCAGATGAACCCGTGGAGGTGATGAAACAACGACGCGCTACAGCAATATCAGAAAACGTCTCCAAATTGCTGGCCTCTCAGGCACCTTCATCTTCCCCTCTCGCCTACGTGTTAACCACAACGGCACGGACAAGATCTTCTTCTCCCCGCAGAGATAATATAGTTATAATCTATTATAGTGTATTATAATTGTCATAGTTGTAATACATTATAATAATTGTCTCCACCAGGCCGAAGTGTCCGTCTCAGCCAAGCTAACATTGGTCAAGCTTCACGTGACACGTGACAATATGTAATATTGTACTGTGATTGGCTGACTCTATTCAGACCCTTACTTTGATTGGCTAGCGAGACGCATGATGAAATAATAACCTATAAATAGCACCACGCACTTCAAATCCTTTTTTTTTTAAGTGAGCTTCCATCACTGTGATGACCACTGTTGTTTCTAAATATGAATGGGGTCTGATTTTTGTCTCCGCCAAGAGAGTTTTACCCTCCGTGTGTGTGTCCGTCTCAGCCAAGCTAACATTGGTCAAGTGACACGTGACAATATGTAATATAAATAGGTAAGACAGGATTAATCAGGAACAGTACTCGCCTGGCGGAGACCTGTGCTCCGAGGAGCACATTTTCTAGCTTAAATTGTATTACAAAACCAGTTATAATATATTATATTATAATTATCATAGTAATAAATACCTGTACGTATAGCTGGAGTATACCCGCGTGTGCACAGGTGATTTGCATTTGTATACAGGACAGTTGGCCACTCATCTGCATTACATTGTTAAGCAAGAAGCAATGACCTCCACCTATTTTTACATTACAAAGGAGTGTCAATGACCGCAGTCTGCTACTCATACCTGTAGATTTGAGAGGGGGTACTTTTGTGTAATGGAAACGGTAGATATTATGATGCGGTGTGGTGTGGTGTGGTGTGGTGTGGTGTGGTGTGGTGTGGTGTGGTGTAGTGTAGTGTAGTGTCGTGTGGTGTGGTGTGGTGCTAAAGCTGCAGTCGAAATCCAGCTGATGTTAAACAGGGCAAGTTGAGCCGCATGGCTTACATTTGGGGTAGTGTAAGGCAACATTGCAGTGGTCACTTACTCCTGTAAGCTTATGATATCCGAAGGATGAGACCCTTCCTCACCCAGGAGTCTGCGCAGCTCCCTCTCTAGGCCTCAGTCATCTCAAATCTTGACTACTGTAACTCCCTCCTTATTGGCCTCCCGGCATGCTCACTTATGCCCCTCCAAATGATCCAGAAGCCACAGCGCACCTGGTCTTCAACCAGCCAATTTCCCCCCCCTGCTCCCTTGATTGACTTCTGGTTGCTGCCCGTACCGTACCCAGTACAAAACACTGATGCTGGCGTATAAGGCAACCAAAGGCATGGCACTTGCATACTTTCAAGACATGATCTAACCCTGCAACCCTTCCTGCTCATTTCGTATCACAGGAATGCTGTCAGAGCCTTCCTTAAAACACCCTGGACAACTCTCTGAACGTCCTAGACTCTTCTCCCTCCTGGCTCCCAAACTGTGGAATAAACTCCCCATTGCAGTCATAATTGTAGACTCACTGGCTCACCCGCTGTAGTCTGAAGACTCACCTCTTCAGACTTCACCTCACTTCCTAGGATGTCAGCCCATAGCTCGCTTACTACGCATATCATGGTTACCTATTCTCATGTTTTTTGTTTCTTAGATACATTTTTCTCGACCAAACATTTTAAGGACGAGATCGAGATAGCATGTTGTTTATAGACAGATGCTAGGTTAATTGTTTACTTGATATTGCTTCATAGATAACGTTTCGAATAGGGGGACATACAGTACACACATACACAGACACACAAACACACCTACAGTACCTCATTAGAATAGTTTTACTTCACTTCACGTCTCAACTAATAAGTATAAAACCCATACATCTAAAGCCAGACATGAACTGAACTGTCAGACTGGATTGAAAAAGCCCCAGTCCCCCTTCAGCTCATCCCAAATGCACCACCACACACAACACGTAATGAGCTTGTAGATCGTCTATTTTCCACAGAGAGATTTGGTGATGAAAAAAAGAAGCAGATCTAGTATAGAGCCATGAGGGACCCCCAGTCAGCTAAGTATAAAAGCCTATACTTCATTGTAGGTCAAGTAGCTAGATTAAATATCTAGCTATCTACAAACTCACAAGCTTGTAGATCTGCTAGTTCAGGAATGATAGGGTTCATAATTGTAGTGTCCGTGGGCCCTCACAGCTGACTCACTATCCGATATTAAAATTGGGAGGACCGGCTGGCGGGCGGGCGGACCTCTGACTTTAAAAAGCTTTTTCTTGCAGGAAAAACATGGTATCCTTGGGCTGCATAATAGATGAGGTTTCAAGAGCACATTTGAGTGCTATATGCCACCAATTACATTTAAATGGCTTACAATGGGAGAGGAGAAAGAAAATATGTTCCCCAGTAAATCTTATTAGGTTCATTTAATGTGTGCCTAGTTGTTTGCATCTGCTAATGGATCTGTGTGTGTGTGTGTGTGTGTGTGTGTGTGTGTGTGTGTGTGTGTGTGTGTGTGTGTGTGTGTGTGTGTGTGTGTGTGTGTGTGTGTGTGTGTGTGTGTGCGCACGCGCGCGTGCGAAAGAAAGAAAGAAAGAAAGAAAGAGAGAATAAATAAAGAGGGAAATAAGATAATACTGAACTTGAACTTTGAGACTTTACCTCTCACTCTGATGTAATGATTTGCAATTCTTACATTTCACTCCTACATTCTCTTCTTACCAGGATCAGGTCAAACCCAGTTTCTGGGTTGTCATAATCTGGCCAATCTGCAATGCAGCACCACCACAATTCTGAATCAGATATTGATTCCACATAAATCTTTGCTTAGAGTGGGAAATACATGAGTTTGAAAGTGTTTCCTCTTATTTTCCACAACATGGTTTTAGGAACTTAATACCTATCAACCAAGCTTTGGTAAATTTGCACACATGTCAACCTGATCTAACTTGACCTAAAATGAATTAATTACAGTTAAACTTAACGCTACATTTGAACTGCATACTGTAAGCAGCCAGCATCAAATGTGTTCAAATATGTGTTCAATGTGCACTATAAACAAGGAGCATCAAAAGGTAAGGAAAGTGCCTCTTTACCCCGGTGCGTTTGTATCTATTTCCAAGTCTTTCCAGGGCGTTCGGGTGGCGCAGTGGTAAAGTACCTGTCGACCAGTCTAGGGGTTCAAACCTGCACATCAGTACATCTGGCTTGACTGAGCATCTATACGAACACAACATGGGGAGGGAAGCCGGATGGACACAGGGTGGGCAGGCAGAACTTTGTCACTGCACTACTTTGCTAGCGACTCCTACGGGCTGGGGCAGTGCCTGTCAGAGAGGGATGTTGAACGGGAGTGTTAGGACGGAGGCTCTACGTCCTCCCGGTAGGGGCTCCTCACTGGCAGGTGCATCCAGTAGAGCAGTGGTTCACAACCTTTTCAGGCTGCGACCCCCCAAAATGATCATATTTGAACTGGGGACCCCCCACCCTGATAAGCACTTAAATAACTATTGTGAAAATAGCCGAGCTTGTAGATCAGCTATTTTCAAATGTTTTGCCTCTTTCTTACATTATTTGACAATTTGGCCAATGTTTGACCAGTTTTTATATTATAGTTTGTTGATTACTTTTGATGCAGTGATGGTATTTGTTTCTTTTCTTAATTTTTTTTTTTTTTTGGTATTAAAAAGGCTTACATTGTCACTTCACTGTCATCTGGAGACCCCCCAAAAAATCATGTGGGGACTGCCCTGGGGGACCCAACCCACATTTTGAGAACCACTGCAGTATAGAGTACAAAAGGCTCTGTGCAGAGCTGTAGACAAGACAAAAATGGCAAGACTCACCATCTCCGGTTTACTTCCCGTATCTGCGTGAGAAGTAGGCGGACGCCTTTTTAGGAGACTGGAATGAGGTTGGAGTCTATTCATTCCAATGGAAGAGTGAACGTGAACACAGCTTCTGAACCATCATTTAGCCCCATGGTCACTGAACTAAATATTGGACCCGGTCGTCACAAGCCACACAATCTTCCCAAGATTTTCATACTAAAATGTTTTTTTTTCTCAGAGAGACAAATCAGGAGTTTATCTACTTTATTATCAACCTTTCTTTGTCCCAGCAACACACTCTCACGGGATCTAGCACCAGTAAACATAGGCCGTTCGCGAGATTTGCCGCCAGACGCCGGCGCCCACTTAGGAGACCATTTGTAGGATTTCTGTATACCATGTTGCCGCTAGTGGCTCCAATCGGGATGGTGTATCTTCATAAATTAACCATATTTGACTGTAGTCCCAGTTCATTTTCCATAGCTTCGTTTGATTGGCTTAGCTGTAGATTTGAACCGGAAACACATGTGAAGGTGTCATATGTTTTCGGTTCAAACCTATTGCCCTGCAACCAATCACAAAAAGCTATGGGAAAATGTACTGAAGCAGGAAACAGGTATGCCACCTTCTGAAAACTGGGAGTACAGTTATTCACAGAGCCGATAGCAGCAGCAACACAGATTTGTGAGGGGAGGGTTAACTGCAATTAATGACTAAATTAGGTGGGGGGAAGGAGTAAAAAATAATTGGCTACACTAAATTAAAACAATTATAATAGGAGAGTCAGCATAGCTAACGAGTGTCTTAATAAGTTCAAAAGTCTTGTTGATAAGGGATCTTTTACATACAATGGTGCTTCTCACTGGAGTAGCTTGGATATACTGTAGCAATTAAATTAACTACTAATTTGAGAATTTTAAAACCCTTGGCTGTTGGATAAGCCATTCTTTTTTATTTAAATGTCAGGGTACATTTTTGTCAATGATTGCTGCTCTGGGTTGTCACCTCGTTTGTTTGTGAGAGGACCAAAATAGAAAGTCCTAGAATGTATTTTCATCCTCAATTGGTTTTAACTTACATTATTTATATTTATTTGACCTTGAATAGTTTATTGTAACACACATAATCACCATACAAGATTTGCCGGTAATGGTTGTCATACAGTTGTACCTAGCTCAAAGACTAACTAAATGGAAAACAATGAAAAGGTCATTTATAGAGCCATAACTAATAATAGAGCACATAAATCTAATAAAAAATGTAATCAAATACTGGAAGCTTGAGTCACCATGGACTGTGTGGGTTACAGTACTATACTTTATGTGTGTGCACCTGTGGCCCCATATGCATACTGTGTACATTTCTCGCACGCACGCGTGCACGCACGCACACACACACACACACACACAACGGGTATATACCAGACTCTTTCACACTCAATATAAATTAAATGACTATAAAATGTTTTTTCTCCATGTACAAAGGAACCAAATAGAGGGTCTTAGAGTTAAATGAACACTGAGAATTTTACCGTGTACTCTCTCACTCAGTCAATCGTAACAACTGTCAAATTACCAACTCATATAGGGTAATTAATCCCCTGCTCTATAAGAACACACTTGCACACACTTATGTGCAGGCACTTATGTGTGCCCATACATTTACAAATGTGTGTGTACACACATACTGTTGTACAGTACATACATTCATGCTTACAGTATATGCACAAGCACACAAGCTTTCTCACACACACACAGAATCAGAATCAGTTTTATTGTCACATCACAGGTTTACAAAGTAAAAAAGTGGGTGAAATTCATTTTAGTGCAGCTTAATAAAAAAACAACACCACAGCAGCCGTAACAGTGGACTGGCACGAAATGATGACATGATACAAGGCGGCAACTTCGTTGCCTCTCAATGAAACATGAACAACAAACATAACCATATACCACAATGGCGCTAAACGATCCCTCTTAAGAAGAGTTTTGGACGGGAAGCGGGGGTGGGATAGAATGGGGGTACACAGGCAAAAAAAACACTGCGCGCACGCTATGCTCCCAAAAGGGAGCAGAGCGTCCAAGGAGCAAAAAATACACCAGGGGGTGGACTGGGGAAGGGAGCAGGACAGATAGGAGCAGGGGGGGGGGGGGGTTGCGAAGGCATGTAGTGCAGACATGTGTGTGTGTGTGTGTGTGTGTGTATGTGGAACTCTGTGACATGTCCTTGGGCTTTCACCCATTTCAGAGCAGTCTCTAGCTGATGGCAGAGCTTATCGCATGTTGTTGTTTTGCGATAGCAGCGAATTAGGGCTGCGTGAGACGTCCTTGAATGGCTTCCGAACCAAAGTCATAACACCAGGTGTCCATGAGGGGGGAGCTGGTCGAGGGGGGGTGGGTTCTTGGTATGGGTACGGTTCTGGGGAGGGGGGGAGGGGGGGGGTGGGCATCTACTCCTCTGCATTTCGCTGGGTGAAAAAGTCCAGGTTTTTTTGGCTTGGGGGGGTCCAAATCGATCCTAAAAAATCCAAACCAGACAATTTATCTAGTCTTTTTCCAAATGTGGGCCTTCCAGTCTGTCCATGCCCGCTCTGATCATGGTCAAATAGCCTTGCAGTGCGGTTATGTCGGCGCGAAGAACACTGGCTCGCTCAGCGGCACCTCTGGCTTCGACCTCCGCACGTGCCATGATCTTGTCTAGCTTCGTGTCCAAACCACGGACCCTTTCGTTGTTGTTGTCCACCTCGTGCCTCAGTTCAGTGATGTTGCCCAACTTTGCGTCCAGTTTGGGTATCCACTCGATGATGTTGTCCATCTCGCGTCTTAGCTCAGTGGCCATACCCGTCAGAGTAGCCAGTCCTCTACCCGCCTCCGCACCGTCCCGGGCAGCTCTCATCTTGGCAATTTGTCGATACACAAGTGTAATGCCCGCTCCAATTAGCAAGAAACCTGTTATCGTTGCTGCGAAGATATAAATATCTTCCGCATCCTCAATTTGCAGCACTTCAAAACACAGAACTCTCCATTTGAAGTCGGAATCACCCATGTATCCACTCAGATAGGTGCCGTCTGGACAAATTGGCTCATCTGGGCCAGATTGCCGGGTTGAGAAAATTTTGTCAATTGCGTTTAACGACCAGTTAATAATATAATCCATGTTTTTATCCTGAGACTGTTCGCTCGTGCACACACACACACACACACACACACACACACACACACACACACACACACACACACACACACACACACACACACACACACACACACACACACACACACACACATGCACACACACACGCACATGCACACTCGCACGCACACACACAAACGGGTGTATGTCGGCAGCAATAGCCTATTTTTAGCAAGTTATACTGTGGTGGGTTTGGTCATGTTTTCTCCTCGGTAACAGCAACCATGGAGTGTCGTTACGAGGCAGAGGATGAGCTGTCCAATCATCTGCCTCCCTGCATGATGGATTGGCAGACAAGGGACCTGGCATGTAGGGCGGGGCGATAGGACTTCCAATCAATATCATGATTACTTCAAACTTTTGGCTCGATTACGATTAATGAATGGAGAAACAATTACATTCGCAGATCAACAAGTTCCACAACTTGTAGATTGGCTATTTTCATATTTGTTTTCGCCATCATTGTACGACAAAGTATAATGCAGGGTTAAGTAGTTAATCAGACTAATCAATTATACAAGAATATATATTTTTTTCTTTTCATGATGATTCGTTGATATATAGAAGAATTTAAAAAAAATATATAAACCTTGTTTCTCAATTAATCGGTTATAAATCGGTTATTGGTTCTAAATATCGGTTTCGATATATATTTTCGGTTAATTGTCCACAGCTAAATGTTGACATAAGCCTGAAAAAGAAACTAGGTATGTAAGCAATGCATGGGCATCCATGCATGTGTACAATGCGCTACACTTAACGTGTGCTCGTGTCAGTGGCATGTTGCCTGTACTTCTTCTGCATATAACATACATGGGTAGAAACATTGACTGGAACACAAGGCTAGTAGGTTCTGCAGATGACTCGTCAATAGCAATTACAGATAGACATGCATCAACAGACATATCCAATTCCACAGCATGAAACAAATACATTAATGGAGCGGCTTCAGCGCTGTCTGAAATTTCATGCTGATGGATCTAAACCGTAACACAAGCATGGCTACTATGGACATTACTCACTTTCTGTACAAAAAAAAGGTCTCCACCAGGTCAGGAAGGTTATTGTGGGCCAGCAATGTTTGGAATTTAGTCATGACTATAAACAATTTGTGTGATGTTTGGACAAAATGTGTACGAGTAATATAAAAAAAACAAAGTTTTGCAAAAAATTGCCTCCTGGTGGCGCTATAATAGGCCAATGTGAAGAGGGTAGCATTTCTTCCTCTGCCTTTCACAGCAACCGGACGCTGCGTTCATGAATTTAGGCGTTTTGTTCAAAGCGAGCCAATCCTGCAAACTTTAGATGCCAATCTTAGCCAATCAGGATGGAATATGAAAAATCTGACAGATCTGTCTTGATCAAATGACAGATTTGCATGATGTTTGGACAAACTCTGTAGGAGTAATATCATAAAATGTGTCTTGCAAAAATCGGCCTCCTGGTGGCGCTATAACAGGCCAATGTGAAAACTTTGGGGCCGAGGTTCTGCACTGGCATCCAGGGAGTGTGTGCACAGTTTCACGTCAATCGGTGTCCAACGGTGCCGGAGATTAGCTGTCCACAGACAGACAGACGGACACACGGACACACACACACACACAAACACACAGACGGACGGACGGACAGGGGGCAAAACATAGTCTAAGCCATGGCTTCGGCCTGGTGGAGACAAGAGTCTTTAAGCTGCACGAGACCCACACCCAACTTAAATTAAAACTCAGGCTTATGACACGTTGGCAGTAAACAGAAAAACTAACCCATGCGTGTGTGGCCTCACGCTGCTACAGCGTGTCTCACCCAGGTAGAGAGCTAGCAGCAGGTATGTAGGGAATACAATGCATTTGCACTGTCTGAGCAAAATTACTAGCTGCCGCCACGGTAGAGATCAGAAATAGGCAGCGTGTTCTTCCTGTGTCCCCCGCTCTGCTGGATACCCAGATGGATTTGTAGTGTCAGATAAGGTAAACTTTTGATAGACAGAGGTAGGTAATGGGGTGGACAGACACGGAGAAAACATGATGGAAGGAGAGAGAGAGAGAGAGAGAGAGAGAGAGAGAGAGAGAGAGAGCCGGGAGAGCACAGCAGGGAGAGTGATGAGACATAAAAAATAAATATTTGAAGGTGTGGAAGGTAATAGAGTATGGCTCACGGGCACCCTGCTGTTGTGACAATGAGGAAGGAGGCAGGCAGGATGGAGAAGAAAGAGTGTGACAAGTCCAAACAGGCTGAGATGCAGGAGAAAGACATCAGAGAATCCACAGTGCTCTCTCTCTCTCTCTCTCTCTCTCTCTCTCTCTCTCTCTCTCTCTCTCTCTCTCTCTCTCTCTCTCTCTCTGTGTCACTCACTCTGTCACACCGAAGCACACAGATTCCCAGACATGAAAACGTAATGGTGGAAAAGCATAGTGAATTTCAAGGCTCTTACAGTACACTTCAATAACAACTTAAAAGATTAACGAGAGCTCACGAGAGCTCATCCTTTGAGATACTATGCAGATATGTATCTGTAAGCTGCTCATAATCCATGTATGACGATATATATTTGCTGCGAATGCCAAACAAAAAGGAATGAAGAGACTTTAATGTATATCCGCCAATATTACATTCCTCTGCGTTGTTAGACATTGTAGATCATTTAATTAAACATATAGTGTTCTGTGAGTTGTGGAACATCCAACAAAGAGGAACTGATGTCTATCACCCCAAATTCAACCCAAATGGCTAAATCTGCGTCTGTTGTGCTTCTAAAATAATGTTATTTTGACTTGGGGGTGCTATTCGACCTCAGGAAAACTATTTTTTTATTTCAACTTTGAGGACAAAAGAAGCTCCCTTTCAGCACTTTTGAGGTATAGAAAAGAAAGAACTTCATTCCAGTAGCCTATACTGTCAAATCTTGATTGTTAAAGCTGCAAGCCATAACTTTCATGTCCTACCCCAGGATTCAAACTTTATCTCCAGCAGGCAAGACCAAATTCTGCTCTGTCAAGAAGGCATCTCCACTTGGTCCGGGGAGATATTGCGCTATGACCATCAGGCAGTACGGGTGTCCTACCTGACACCAGAGTCTAAATATCTCAATGGAAGATTAGGGAGACAACTTCCAACCATTGCAGATGTGCTAGTTATAGGCTATTTTATTACCTACTCTACCATAATGTGTCCCATTCCGTCAGAAGGAGACACAACTCGCCAGTTGTGAAACTGCGGAAAATAATATAAGCTTGATGTTTTCCCCCTGTGTTTTTCATTTACCCCTCCCCCCCATATTAACAGAGTTTGATTGTTGTACAATCCTCACATTACAACAGGTAAATGTTGTGGGATCTGCTAATGCATTTAATTTGTGTCTAAAAAGGGAGTATTTATTTTTAGTTAGAGGCTGGATTTATATGAATTGTACATGTGAAAGGGGGATTAACATGCATTCTTGCTACCATTGTGTTCTAGTTTTGTATCTCTGCCCATCTTCACAAGCATGTGTCTGTGTTTACATGTAGCAGCACAGAGAATGCAATTACTGTTGCTACTTGCAAACTTTCAGTAACTTTGTGCGCACAGCGAAAGTTGCTCTGATCTGCTCAGCAGAAAGGATTATTCATTCATTGTTGTCCTCCGTGTGGAAATCCTGGTGACGAGAGGTCAGTGCTTGATTCACAGATTTGTTGTGTTTATATTCATGGTAAGTGTGATTGGCTGTTTGTGTGTTTGTAGCATGGGTTAGGGTTAGAGTTAGAGTTAATGCCTCTACACGACCCTTTCTTCCCATCACTTATTCACCTAAAGTTCCTTATTGATAAGACACCATCACACTAATTTTACTGCCAACCTAACAGTGAGTCCATTGGTCCAAAAATGTAATAATAAATACCACAATGAAATAAATAAAAACACAAGGAAATAAATTAATACTTTTAATTTGTTTAATTGTGTTTTCATTTCATCGCATTTTTTATTTATTTCATTGTCGTTTTTATCTAGCTTGGATATTTTAAAACCTGGATATCGGACATTTTGATATTTTGTCACAGAGGTAAGATGTGTTGCTATTATTTGACAGTTTTGTTTACGCATGGTCACTTGAGGGGGACAAATTATTTGTATAAATTACTCAACCAAAGTCTGCTCTCAATGATCAATCGCTGAATGAATGAATCACACTGTCTCTAGCGACCAACGTGGGAGAGTTGGCACAAGTTAGTGTGGAGAGTAAAAACATTAGGTCTGCTGAGGTGACCTGGATGGAGTATGATGGTGTCTTATCAATAAGGAACTTTAGCTGGATAAGTGATGGGAAGAAAGGGTGGGTGGGTGGATAGCTGCTGCTCAGTGACGTTAATTTTGTATCCACCCACCGCGGTGGGTGGGTGGATGTCTAAAACTGGAGCATGAAGGGGCCTTTAGGGTTAACGGGTTGCAAGCGGGGAACATAGAACCCAGGGAACGTAGATATGTGGCTTAGGAGGTAGAGCGGTTGTTGGAATTAGAAGGTTCCCTGTTCTAACCCCAGCCCCTCCTGTCAAAGTGTCCTTGAGCAATACACTGGTACCTTGCATGGTAATATAATACTTCTGTTACAAATGTTAATAATAATAGTAATAATAATAATGATAATAATGTATTAATATGCTACCACATACAGTACTGAATCAATGTTAGCTTATCGGAACCAGCACTAAGCAATGGGTTTGAATTTAGGGGTATGATTGTGTACGATCTGTCCACAAGCGGTTCCGCATTGAGGGTGAAAGCCTCCTTCAGCAGTTTAGACATGTTGGCGGTGGATGGCGATGCAGGGTAGTTGTCTGGTGCACCAATAATCTGGACGTTTTGACGACGCTCTCTGGACTCCAAATCTTCACATTTATCTTCCAGCTTCACAAATTCTTTTGACAAAAGTCCACTTTAGTTTTAAGAGTAACATTGTGCAGGTAGAAATACACTGCTCCATTTCTGTTACAGGGCTTTTGAGTCCCACAAGTCTAACTGCATAGTACAAGCTGCCAGAGGTGCTCGGAAGCTCACCTTTAAATATTGCTGCGACATTGCTTCGCAGAGCGCAGAGAAGCTCTGTCTTGAGTGCATCCATGGCGAGTCGTTAGTCTCTTTTGAAGAAACAGTTAGCACTACTGTATGTGGTGAGGAGTCATTGTGTGTTGTATGCCAAAGCCTAGACCGAGAGAGTTGCTCTGTTTGCAGGGCCTAGGTGGCATTTTGGTAGGCGAAAACCAAGCCAGCTGTATAAAAAAAGTTACAGTGAATTCAAACAGATTTTTTTTTTGTATTGATTTTATAGATTTTATGAAGAGAGTGAGATTGTATGTGAGAATGGATGTGTGAATGTAATGCACAATGTAAAGCACTTTGGATAAAGGTAGGCCTACCAATAAAAATGCACCATTTACCGATGGCTACCAGGTACTTCTAAGTAACACATAATAGTGAGCTTAACTCATTCTCTGCCAGACTTATTTCTGGCTGTGTTTGCCCACTGCCAGCGATTTAATGTTTTTTATAAAAAAATAAAATATAAAAAATAAATGTCATTATGATCACAAGTCCAATCGTTTATAAACACACCGGCGATACGTGCACGCCGCTCAGACAACAGACATTCCGATCGGGCGGAGTCTCTGTCCAGCAGCCCAGCGTAAAAACACCATGTTTCGCCATGTGAACGGAAAACTCACTTACTTTTTCACCTCGCCACAGACCGCTCTAAATCCCTTATGACCGCGTGTTCAACTGTTTGTAGACACACAGGATAGTTGTGTGAGTGGCCCAGAGAAGACATTTTCAATCGGCGACATTCCATTTTGCAGTAGTAGCAGTTTCTAAACAGCGTTTCTAAACAGCGTTCCACGGCGGAGAAAAACAAAGCCGGGATAATGCCGTTTTAGAGGGGGACTTAAACAGGAAGCAGGCGGAAACGAAAATCTTCGGTTGACGTTATTTCCGTATCCGGGTGTGCTACAATGAAATGTGTCACTGCAAGAGATGAAGGACGGTGAGATCTTTTAAGATCAACGTTTTTCCAAAATTACGTTTTTTGCCTCCATTCCTCCTCGCTCAAAGTCGCTTACAAGTCGCTTACAATTAATGGACATGGCAACACTTACTCTCTCTCTCTCAATACAAACTGATGGTCGCTCGACCATGCTAGAGAAAGAGAGAGATAGAGAGAGAGAGAGAGAGAGAGAGAGAGAGAGAGAGAGAGAGAGAGAGAGAGAGAGAGCGACACACAAACGGAGAGAGAGAAACAGACACGGCGGAAAAAATTACTCGGGGGGTGGGGGCGAGGTGCACGCTATGTCAACTAGCCCACAACAAGCGTGTGTGCGACACCTCTGACATGACACGAAGGAGCTGTGTGTGTGTGTGTGTGTGTGTGTGTGTGTGCGTGCGTGCGTGCGTGCGTGCGTGCGTGCGTGCGTGGGGGGAGATGGAAAGAGAGAGAGGGAGGGACAGAAACTTTAGTTACACTTGCAGAGTCACGCATTACTTTACCTCAGTTACATCTTCTGATCGTTGTACTTGAATGTTGACATGAAATAATAATCCTGTGTAGTGTTTCTTTTTTTATTTATTATTTTATTATTTATTTGCACATTTAAAAACAACACATTTTTAGCAACAGCATAATATTGTGTTGGATGTGCAGGTGAGATTTAGAAAACCCTTTCGGGTTTATAAGGTTAATCTCACCTCACTTAAGAAATACAAGAAAGAAATACAAAGTAATAGAAACCAAAAATAAATTATTTGGCAACATACAATTATACAAAAATACAAATACAACAATAGATACACAGTATGAATACTAGAGAAAATACATTTTAGTATAAAATGGTGTAGGTGCAAGTGTGTGTGGGTGGGTGTAAGAGTGGATGTCTCTGGGAGTTGTTAGATTTGATTAATCAAATGGGTTTTTAGCTTATATTTAAAATGATTTGGCAAAGCAGCCTTCGATGAGATGCTAATATAGCTGTTCCATAGCTGAGCCCCCCTATACCTGATGGAAAATTGACACAGACCAGTACGGAACTTTGGGATTATGTAAATGATTTGCCTGTCTTGTATTAAAATGGTGTACATCACTGTTGAACTGGAAGAAGGCTTTACAGGGCAAAGAAAATGAATCTGGCTGAAGCAGTATTTTGAAAATAAAGTTACAGGTTTGGTATTTATGTAAATTCAAAATTGATAAAATATTAAGTTGTTTGAAAAGTGGTGCAGAATGAGCAGACCAATCACTACACGTAGCAATCCTGCAGAATATTTTTTGCAACATATGGAGTTTGTTTAGATGTGAAGGATAAGTAGCTCCCCAAATGATATTGCAATATATAAGATACGGATAAATTAAACTATAATAAAGGGTTAGGAGACACTTATGATGAACACAACTACGGAATTTGCCAATAATGCCGACAGATTTAGATATTTTTTTACAGACATGGCTAATGTGGCTTTTCCAGCTTAGACTTTCATGGATAATTACTCCAAGGAAAGTTGTTGATGAAACCTGAGTGATCTCCTATAGACAGACAGGTGTTAGATTTACAATATTTTTTGATGTAAATATGATAAAATTCTATATTGAGAGATAATTTGTTTAATTTGAACCATTTTGAAATATTTTCTAAATCATGATTAGCTTTTGCCATAAGAACAGAAAAATCAGGATGTGAAATAAATACATTTGTATCATCTGCAAAAAGTACAGGAAACAAGGAGGACAAAGCTGAAGCCAAGTCATTGATATAAATAAGGAATAAGAGTGGACCTAGTATAGATCCCTGTGGGACCCTACATGTTTTAGTGGCACTATCTGATGACCTTCCATTAATGATAACAAATTGTTGTCGGTTATGAATATAATTGTAAAACCATGTATGAGTGATTCCAGCAAATCCATAATGTAACAGCTTTTGAAGTAAGATGTCATAATTAACAGTGTCGAATGCTTTGGATAAAGAAAAATTCCGAAAGCATATTCATTATTATTGAATGCACAAGAAGAAAAAAAAAGCGTGTAGTGACGCTGCTGGTATACGCGCTGAAAGGCTAGGATCAAGGATTCAACAGTGATGTCACTGCTGCGACACGGAAGTAGAACGCCATAAACATAACAATGGATTGCCAGGTTGGAGAAACAAGCGACCAGGTCAGTGTTGCCAGATTGTGCGCCAAAAAACAAGCAACCAGGTTCATGAAAAAACTAAAGCCAGCCGAAGGGGTCCGCAATATTTTGCGGGGGTCCCAAGACTCCCAGGGGGTCCGCAGACACCCAGGGGGTCCCCCATGTATATATATATATTTTTGTATCCCACGATTTTGTAACCCCAAAATAAGCGGGCCCTCACTAGAGCCCTGTGCGCGGCTAGGGCGCCCGGACCTCTAGTACATTACATTACAACTCTTAAACAAATGCTGAAGTACTTCAAAATAAAGCAGCATATGTTCCCACAATGAATCAAGAACTGCATCAACTGACTTTTACATTGACTGTATATTGTTCTTGTCTTTATTCCTTATTGATGATGCGTATGCATCGCGTACACAAACACACACACACACACACACACACACACACACACACACACACACACACACACACACACACACACACACACACACACACACACACACACACACACACACACACACACTAACACACACACACACACACACACACACACACACACACACACACACACACACACTCCCTGAAGAGTTCAGGTGGAACAGCATATTTCCAAAACTGACATTTAATCCACACTGACAAATCACCATGGAGATCCCCTATCCCTCCAGGAGGCGCTCTCTCTCTCTCTCTCTCTCTCTCTCTCTCTCTCTCTCTCTCTCTCTCTCTCTCTCTCTCTCTCTCTCTCTCTCTCTCTCTCTCTCTCTCACGCACACAGCACACGCACACACACACACACACACACACACACACACACACACACACACACACACACACACACACACACACACACACAGTAAGTACTAATATTAAATATCTTTCTCACAGCCTACCCAGACAGTCAAGGGAATTATGCTTATTCACGATGTAATTGTAGAAAACGGTGTCTTCCATTTCCATTATCTCCACTATCACACAGCTCCTCCCTGGAGTTACTAGGAAAAATGTGTGTGCATGTGTGAGAGAGTGGATGCTAAGTACCATACAGTAGGTAGGTACACAGTAACCTCCGTGTCAACTCCGACAGTGTGAAAAATGCGGACCAATTTAATTCTAATAATTTTACTGTGTACATAGGTGATTCTCCACTGCATTTATGGAGATAGAGTTGGTCAACAAATTGATGTTGGATATTCCTACACTTTATTTCGGTGTTCCGCACTTAGCCAAGCGGCCACTTGTGTATGAGGGGTGTGTTTACAGCAAGTAGTGACACATTTTGAGGCAGAGAGAGAGAGAGAGAGAGAGAGAGAGAGAGAGAGAGAGAGAGAGAGAGAGAGAAGATAACATGGAAGTTTTCTGACAAGCTAAGCCATCTCAAAATGCTTACCAGAGGCCATATTGAATAAAGATGATGGGTTTAGTTTGGTGGGGGAAAGCTGAACTGGAGGCTGTGTAGGGAGAGGGTTACGCTAGGGACAAGGAGAGAAGTGGGGTGTATACAAACATCTGTGCTGCAGGCATTATTGAAGGCAGCAGGGATATATAAGTGAATGTATTCATACTTTGGTTTAAGAAACAAGTTGACATAGGCTTCATTCAAAGGGATGAGTGGATGGAAGATTGTGCAAGTTGAGTGCAAAGTGCCATGTAGGACCCTAAAGCAGGACTCAAGGCAGGCAGGTTAAAGGGTTTATTAGGCGGAACAAAGAGTCTTCCAGAAACAGGACTACAGTATATCAGACTTTCTTATGGCTAACTGCCAAACACAAAGACCAACAAACACACACAGAAACAGAGAAGTACAGACATGAAACTAATTAGATACAGGTGAACTCAACATACAATCAAGACAGGATGGGCTGGGGCAAACATGACACAGGTGACTCGGTTTAACAATAATCATGGTGGGGAGACAAGACAGGGAACAGATAGGAAGCGCAGGCACACCTACAAAATAAGATAAGCAATAAACAAAAGGGGATAAACAGACTACAGAACTACACAACATAGATAATAGAACATACTGAAACATAGAGCTACAGAAACTATGAAAAAACCCGACCTGCACATCACTAGTGTGTGTGCGTGTGTGTGTCTGTCTGTCTGTCTGTCTGTCTGTCTGTCTGTCTGTCTCACACACACACACACACACACACACACACACACACACACACACACACACACACACACACACACACACACACACACACACACACACACACACACACACACACACACACACAGAGAGAGAGAGATATGTGTGCGCACAAATACACAGTTGCAGGGAGACTTCTACTGTGCATGAGGCCCCCCGTAGGCTGCAGAGTGACGCTAATGATTTTTGACCTCTACCAGACAAACAGGCTGATCTTCAATCTGTACTTTTACTCTCCCTCCTCCCGTTTGTCTCCTGGGCACTGCTTTGGACCATTAGTGGGGTGGATTTAGCTTTTACCCTCTCTTCTCTCTATAGTCTAACCTTCCTCCTCTCCTCTCCTCTCCTCTCCTCCCCCCCCCCGACCCCTTCTCATACCCCATCTTTCCCCCACTCTCTTTTTAGACCTTCAGGCCTTTCAGACCAACAGGGACCCACAGGGACAACATCTCTATCCATATCCACTCTCCAGATACCACCTCCCTCCTCCTCACTCCACACATCCCTCCTCCTCCTTCTTCTCCTCCTCCTCCCCCTCTCCTCTGTCCAGAGGGTGTCAACTGCCAGCGGTGGCTCCCGTCTTTCCCGTTGACCACCATGCGGCGCTGTGCCACAGACACTGATCAGACGTGACAGCTCTCTCATTATTTAAAGCCAGAGATACTCTGGGTGTTCGTGTTTGCGCATTTGTGTGTGCTCTGTGTGTGTGCTCTGTGTGTGTGTGTGTGTGTGTATGTGTGTGTGTGTGTGTGTGTGTGTGTGTGTGTGTGTGTGTGTGTGTGTGTGTGTGTGTGTGTTTGTGTGCGTGTGCGTGAGTGCTTGTGTGCTTGCCTGCCTGCCTGCCCGTGTTTCAGTCATTCTTCATTTTCGAGGGCAAACAAGGAGAGAAAGAAAAATGGCTAATGAAGTGAGCATTTGATTGGGAACTACAGAACCTGTTAAAGCGAGCGAGAGAGAGAGAGAGGGGGGGGCAAGAGGGAGGGATGGAGGGAGAGCACAGAGAGCAAGGAAGACTGATGGCCTTGTTTGAGGAGGAGGAGGAGGGAATGTTTGGAATGCAGTGAATTGGAGAGTCAAGACGAGGAAAACATCTTAAATTGTCTCCCATGCCCTCTCTCTATCTTCGTAATGGACAGTATCTCTCTCTCTTTGTTTTATCTCTATTTCTCACCCGCTCTCCTCTCCCCCCCCCCTCTCTCTGTCTCTCTCTCTCTCTGGTCTAATCTTAACCCAGTTTCTTCGCCTACTCGCTTGTCTCTATCGCCCAACCTCCCACTGGACCCACTTAGTCCATCACACGGTCTTGGCAATGTAACCTAGCAACACCTGTACTGCTGGTGTGAATGTTTTTTTTTGGCAAGTTGTGAGCAGTTTGTGGAATGTTGCTGAATTCATAATTTGTCTCAATTCTCCATTCTACCCAAAACACATGCCGTCAAGTGGACACTTCTGAATGGACAAGTGAAGTGAGCACTTAACCAAGTGGCAAGTAGCCAAGAGGATGGTTCTAGCTTTGATATTGTCCACCCTCTCTCTCTCTCTCTCTCTCTCTCTCTCTCTCTCTCTCGATCTCTCTCTTTCTCTCTATCTCTCTCTTTCTCTCTCTCTCTCTCTCTCTCTCTCTCCCTCTCTCTCTAACTGCCTCTCTTTCTCTCTCTCTCTCTCTCTCTCTCTCTCTCTCTCTCTCTCTCTCTCTCTCTCTCTCTCTCTGCCTGCCTCTTCCTGCCTCTGCCTTATCCCTCGAACCTGCTTATTGCTATTTGATTATTTTTTTAAAACAAGCTTTTCGAAGAAATTTGATCAATTCCTCTCTTTGACTCACTCTCATACACCCACTGACAACTCAAACAAAAAGCATTTGACTTTTGAAACCTCTGGCTGCCGACTGAGATCAATATAAACCTCATAAATAACCCCCCCAAAGCACGCACGCACGCACGCACGCACGCACGCACGCACGCACACACACACACACACACACACACACACACACACACACACACACACACACACACACACACACACACACACACACACACACACACACACACACACACAGGGTGTGGCGTAGGTTCAATTTGCCATGGCAGTGTAGCTTTCCAGTGCCCGTGGGCCAAAAAGTTAAATTGAAGTGACCTGAAGTCAGCTTAAGCAAACCTGAAAGAAGAGAAAAGGCATGAAAACATGGCAGAAATTAAATAGAGAATCAAATGGCAGGGGCCAGTGTGCTGCTGTCAGATACAGAATGCCAGCAAGTCATCTAGATGGGTCACCCAGGGCATCCTGTTCAAATATTTACTCAACTTAGGAGCTCGGCCACAATGGATGCCAGTGCGCATCGTGGAGTGTACAGTCAGACATCCACACAGCTGAGCTACAAGCCCATGCCATTTATGAGCACATACTGTATGCACATACTGTACTAGGGTCTTTCTCATGCACATAAAGCAGGCACACACACACACACACACACACACACACACACACACACACACACACACACACACACACACACACACACACACACACACACACACACACACACACACACACACACACACACACACATACACACTCTCTCTCATAATATACAGACACACACACACACACACACACACACACACACACACACACACACACACTCTCATAATATACAGACACATAGAGACATTCTGGGACGACCTGTCCCTGCAGATATAAGGGATTCAATATCCATGTAGCCTGTGGATGTAATGAGGTTGGAGAGAGCGCAAGCATCTCCTTCGGCTGTGGGATGTGTCCATCTATGTCACTTTGTCAGTCTGTGTATTTGTATGTGTGTGTGTGTGTGTGTGTGTGTATGTGTGTGTGTTTGTGTGTGTGTGTGTGTGTGTGTGTGTGCGTGCGTGCGTGCGTGTGTGTTACCCTCTCTGGGCTGTAATACACGATGGACTATTTCAGACCATGCCCCTGTATCTGTCTCCATTCATATTGGCTGTTGGATCCCTCAGGGCTGCCAGGACCTGTTGACAGATATTAAAGGAATGAAGACCGTCCGCCGGCAGCAGTAATGCTAGACACAGTATCATGACTTTCTGTCTTTAAAGGTCTGGTTCAACCACAAGTAAGACGCGCGAACGCGGGAAGCGAACGCAGCTCGAAAATAACAATAAGAAGAATAGAAAGGAATGAGCAATTGTAGAGAAGTGGGTGGTACAGTTAAATTAGTGAGAACAGGGCCGCCACAAGAAGGCTCCATACCGCTAGCCCCATTTTTTTTGTGTCTTTTTTGAATTGTTATGTTTGTTTGTTGTGTTTTTTTTATTTTTTTTGTAAATGTTTTTTGTCTTTGTAGTTTTTGAAATTTGTTTGGTTTAGGCATGTTGCAGGCTGTTGTGCATTTTAATCAGAGCATTGTCTTCAGCCACACTGTAATCAGAGCATTGTCTTCAGCCACACTGTAGTGCACTCTGGCGCACTCTGGCGGCTGCACACAGGCAGTGCACGCACACAATACTGCACACAGACACACGGACATACGGACACACACACAACCCGAGCACGGTTTCATAGTAAGCTCCACTTCCTCTCCCGCTGCGTTCGCAACAAGCAAATTAGAGAGGTGGACTAGAAGCACTCCTCACAGAATGAAACACATGAAACAGTGGAGTAGGCATATCACTATTTGGAGCTATTGTCAAAATCTATCAAAATGAATTTGTTCAAATGTTACAGTACGATTGAAGAACCAGTGAGTGTTTGTTTTCTTCGAGTTCACCTCCCGCACTCCATCGCAGCTGGGCAGGGCCCCCCGTCAAAAAAAGAAATGACGTCTCGGAGGTACCGAGATTAGAGGGGGCAATGATTTACGATTCTGTCCCTATCGGTATAACTCGGACGGCGCTGAGTCGACTGAAGGTGACTTCGCAACGCTCGGCGGCGCGCCTCCGTCGGTGAAACCAAGTGCACCTTCTTCAATTTGACTGGTTCTCCAATCGTACTGTGACATATATATACTGTATATGTGTGTGTGTCTGTTTAAAATATCTAAGAATTACACATCCACATAATCACGCTTACTTTCTCTTAACGTTATTGCCTAACAGAGTGTTCCGATGTAATGTCTAACTAGGTTCTGTCTAATTACTGCTGAGCAGGCTGTTAAATTGAAGTGGATTGTTAAAGCTTAACTTCTAACCAGTATCTGCCTAGATTTTGCTGAGCAGCCCAGTAAATTCAAGTGAATTGTTAAAGCCTGTTTCTCCTCAGTCCTTTAACCCATCAGCACTTTTCTTTTGATAGTTAGCTACTGTATGAGATGATGGCACTAATTTAGCCTTTACCGATGTCAATCTAATGATAAAACGTATTGAAGCGGTCATAGCCAGATGGGAGTTGACTTTTGTCAAAGCTGATGTTAATCTATCTTGTTGAAAACCCTCCCCCAGATCCATATAACCAACCACTGATACTATCTAACCTTAGCTCCATGAGAAAAAAAAATAACTAGAAGTATATGTAATCCCTTAAACCCTCTCTAGACTTTGTAAACTGGACTTGAGTTGGCTTTGTACTTGGACTGCTTTTTTCCGTCCACGCCAAATCTCTTCGCCACAAATAGCCAATCTACAAGCTCACAATGCCAGGATATGGATGCTGGGGTTCAAGTGGTTATAAATTTACTCTTAAATGATTTTGGTCAATTTCAGAGCTCACAAGTTAAGTACTGGAGCTAATTCACCATTATTCATTGGTGGGTAAAGTATTAACTAAACATATTAATTAACAGCAGAAATATAGTTTTCCAATTACGTATTGAAAATCCTTCTGTCTGGGGGTGAGATACTAAGCTGTAGTTGACTGAGAGTCATTCTAAATAAGTAGTGCTTCATTTTGTACTTTTGTACTATTTGTGTAGACCATCTAATTGAATTGCTGCATTTGGTTACATAAATATATCAGGTCATAATGTTGCTATCATCTAACTTGGCAGCTCATAGATACTGTGTAGGCTATTGTGCAGTGTATTGGCTTTGACAAAGATTTAGGCTTAAAATCGTTTCTGGCATTAAAAGAGGGAATCCCTAGCCATGTAGCACATGCAACAATTGTCAAGGATTTTATATGTGGTTTTCGTTTTGGTCCACTATGCTACAGTATGCAAATTACAGGAGGCCACGTGTGGTAACTTGAAGGGAATGGTACTCATTTAAACCGACCGTTGCTGTCACTGACGCTATCACAGGTGATACTCTCATTAAATCGTCAGCTGTCTTTGCATAAAATGCTTGTGAACTATGAGGAACGTAGCCATACATTTAGCATATTATTATAGCCTGCGTGCTACACAGTCATCAGAGTAGTCACCACGGTACATAGCAGCATCTATCAAGCTACACATTGATCCACTTACCTAACAGTAACCTGCAATGTGCATCCACCACCTGACCAGTATGTGATGGGTTGGTTTCCATAAGAGATCTCTCCTACCTCCAGTGGAGGAAGTTCAAAGTACCGTGGGTCATACAGTACATCATTCTTTGGATATAACTTATATAAATGTAAAAGGATCAAGGAAAGCTTCCCTGATAAAGACATTGTCAGGGAGTGTGCAAGATAAGACGTGGAAACTTTAAAGAGATGCTGTTGAAAAGAGATGACATTACAATGACAGAGCCTCAAGGGGTTCCTCTAGGCTCACCTGAGGGAAAAACAAAAAAACAACACAGAAAAGAAAAGAGTTGATGTGTGCCACACAGGATGAGAATGAGACCACAGCAACGTCTCTATGGCGTGATAGGGCTAAAACAACGGATCTTATTCACATTGAAGCTGTCAAACACTGGCATAACATATTCTGAAAATATTGTTCAAGCTGTTTGCCTGCATAAAGTCTGGCAGGGATTGACACAAATACACACACATGCACCCATGCGCGCACACACACACACACGCGCGCACGCACACGCACACGCACACGCACACGCACACGCACACGCACACACACACAGAGAACGTGAATCTCTTCTGTCAAACAATTGTTTCGTCAGTGACCAAACAATATGCCATGTAATCCCACAGCCAGTCATGATGAGTTGGCCAAAGCCCAAAGAAAGCACAATGCCATTTCCTGGAACACAAGGCTCAAGTAGGCAAATTATAATCCCACTGACGAAATACTCAAGTCGTTGAATGGAACCACTAGAAAGCTTCTCCATGATTGGAGCCAGAGACTTAGATTATTTGATCTTATACCGATGAACATCAGAAAGACAACGGTTAGTCCACCCTGTCAAGTACAGTACCAATCTGTTGCCCTATATAGCAGGAGGGGTGCTACACCAGAATGCTACTCGCAGTACTAAACATCAACCAGGATTAACACATTACTGATAAGCATTTGTATGGGGAGCCGAGTGAGCAAGCTCCCGGCCAGCATACTTGGCTTGTGCTATGGAGCCAACACACAGGCATCGATCACAAGGGTGTCCCACACCTATGTGAAGGTATAGTAAAGAAAGATTCAGGGACGGAAAG
This sequence comes from Gymnoscopelus braueri, assembly GCF_963280865.1. NCBI lineage: Eukaryota > Metazoa > Chordata > Actinopteri > Myctophiformes > Myctophidae > Gymnoscopelus > Gymnoscopelus braueri. Next base: position 31,994,666 of record NC_137604.1, on the reverse strand, counting down.
TACTGGGCCAGCCAGATGTATGAAGAATTGAGATGACTGGAGATGCTGCAGGAGGGCTCGTTCAAGGACAACCTATAGAGAGTGTAGAAACCAATAACACCATGTGTTTACGTTTACCTTGCTTATTTAGTATGCATCTGCTATCCCTATCAGTGTGACTGTGACTCGGTCACTGCAACAGATCCAGGAAAGCTAGAGCTGTGAACAAAGACAAGGCAAGGTTTCAACTTCAGATAACAATTATTAATCTACAACTCAATTTAGGCTTGCAGACTCTAATTCAGCCCTCTGTCAGTGTCACCATCATCCAAGCTAATCAGGTTACTAGGAAACCTCAGTTTATCAGCTGCCTGCAGACACACACCACATGCACGAGTATGTACACGCGTGTGCGTGTGTGCGCACACACACACACACACACACACACACACACACACACACACACACACACACACACACACACACACACACACACACACACACACACACACACAGATAGACACTCACAGATAAGTACACTTATAGAAGGAGACAGAGAGAGGTGATAAACGGTGAGACTGGGAAAAATGACCACAGAGATTCATCCATAGCCCAACAGCTAGCACTGGAGATCAATAATAATTTATTGGTAACTTTCTTCTTTCTTTTTTTTCCTTTTTCTGTACACTCGCCTGGTCTGAGCAGAGAAGAGAAGAAGAATAAAGTGTGTGTGTGTGTGTGTGTGTGTGTGTGTGTGTGTGTGTGTGTGTGTGTGTGTGTGTGGCCTTGGAAGTTGATTAAAAAGAGGTGCAGTGACAATCACATCAAGTTGATGGAAGCTCTCTGTGTGTGTGTGTGCGCGTGCATGCGTGTGTGTGTAATTTTCTGATTGAGTGTGTGCATGTCTTTGTGTGTGTGCCTCTGTGAATGCCAGTGTATACTGTATATCTAGCGTGCAGTGTGTGTGTGCGTGTGTGTGTGTGTGTGTGTGTGTGTGTGTGTGTGTGTGTGTGTGTGTGTGTGTGTGTGTGTGTGTGTGTGTGTGTGTGTGTGTGTGTGTGTGTGTGTGTGTGTGTGTGTGTGTGTGTGTGTGTGTGTGTGTGTGTGCACGCGCACGCACGTGCAAGACAGTGCCCCTCAAGGCAACCATAAAGTCAATGCAAGCGGTTCAGTCTATTGATTGTTGATCATATTTCTCTCTCTGCTGGCTGGGTCTCTCCATCACTACAATTCACTGGAGTCTGCATTGACTTATGGGCTGCAAACTTCTGTTAGCATTGACATGCTCTAAATAACAGAACAGAGAAAGAATGGATAGATGAATAGAGGCAGAGATGGGGAGAACGAGAAGGAGAGGTGGGGGGGGGGATCCATTCTATAGACCTTCATTTCAGTCTCCAGCAGATCCAGGTAGCAGCACAGCATGAGAGGTAATGTTGCCCAGTCATTCTCTAGGACCAGCACACAGCTTCATTCTCACCGTGTGTCCCAGCTGCTCTTTTCCCTTACACTCTAGCACCCTCCGTTGATGGCTTTGGAAGCTGCAGGGATGAAACAGCAGAAATTTCCAGCTATAGCGCACAGCCAGTCCATTGACAGCAGTTAATTATTTTCCCCTCCCTCGCAGCAAATCAAACCACACATGTAGTAAGGTGTCTCCATGGTGTTGCTAAGGAAACGCAATGTAATTATTACACACATTATCACTGCAACAACCGAAAACCCTGAGGCGATTCACTGGCATTATGACAGTTTGTGACTCTACGACAACCAGTGAGGGGAAAGGGTGAGGCAAGGGGTGGGGGTGGGGGGGAGAGAGAGAGAGAGAGAGAGAGAGAGAGAGAGAGAGAGAGAGAGAGAGAGAGAGAGAGAGAGAGAGAGAGAGAGAGAGAGAGAGGTGCATAAAATTGACCATGACTGACGACACCAAATGAAGTAGGGAGAGGATGAAAGGAGGAGAAAAGAGGGGAAAGAAGAACATAAAAACTGACAATAGAGTGACAGATAGACATGCTGACTGAAAGAAAAAACAGATAGACTGACAGACCGACAGGCCAATTGATAAACATTAAAGAAACGCTGTCACTGAACAGATGGGGACAGACAGACGACACATTCAACAGAGGGGTAAGACAGTCAATCAGGCAAAATGGCTGACAGGGAGGACAGCTGGATAGACAGGAAAGGCAAGGAAAGGAAAAGGAAAGGAGAGGAAAACAAAACAAAAGAAAAGAAGAAAAGAAAGACAGATGAATGAGTTAGGCCTACAGTAGACTCTGAGACAGAAATATAGGGAGGCAGATAGGCTGCCAAGCTGACTTATCCTTCATTTCTACTTTGTCGTACAACAGTGTCGCACACCGAAAACAGCTGATCTACAAGCTCACAAGCCGTGGCATCAGTGACACGGTGTGAGATTGTAGAGCATCTATTTTTTGCTGAGCGACACCGTCATGTAATGAAGTATAAATCAGGCTTTAGAGAACAAAATGACTCTGTGACCCATCAAATGTTCTGACATGGTCAACATACATGTAATCCCCTGACCACCTGGTAGGGTTTAACTGTTATTACCTGGTGAGCAGTAAAGCACACGGATTCGGAGAAGCACACACGACACGGACACGTGTCTGTGCATGCGTCTGTGTGTGTGTGTGTGTGTGTGTGTGTGTGTGTGTGTGTGTGTGTGTGTGTGTGTGTGTGTGTGTGTGTGTGTGTGCGTGTGCGCGTGCATGCGTGCGTGCGTGTGTGTAAGTGAGCGCGAGAGAGAGAGAGAGATAGAGAGAGAGAGATAGAGAGAGAGAGAGAGAGAGAGCGAGAGAGAACAGAGACTCACATGGCATAGTTTCAATCCTGAGCTCAGGCCCACCTGTCATGGTTTCTGCTCCAAGCCCCTGGACAAGACAAACTTCATATTTCATGCTTGTTTGTATTTGTGTGTGCGTGTGCGTGTGCGTGTGCGTGTGCGTGTGCGTGTGCGTGTGCGCGCGCGTGTGTGTGTGTGTGTGTGTGTGAGGACATACAGTACTGTTCTGTAACTGAATGTGTGATTGTGTTTCATGGGAAATACATTTGTGCGTGAGTGAAATTCTTGGGTCTGCTTTCCTGAGCGTGTGTGTGTGTGTGTGTGTGTGTGTGTGTGTGTGTGTGTGTGTGTGTGTGTGTGTGTGTGCGTGTGCGTGTGTGCGTGTGCGTGTGCGTGTGTGTGTGTGTGTGTGCATGTGCGTGTGTGTGCGCATGTGATGAATACAGTATTCGGGACCGTGTGATTGTAGGAATCTATAATGAAAGGTCAAGCTGTCAGAAAAACAGCCAACCTCACAGAGCAAAACGGAATACCAAGGAACCTCTTCTGCCAGTCTGTCTCTCTGTCTGTGCGAGCGTGCGTGTGTGCGTGCGTGCGTGCGTGCAGGGCCGGTGCTAGGCAATTTGGCGCCCTAGGCAATATTTTTCCTGGCGCTC
>NC_137604.1:31931225-31986225 GCF_963280865.1 Gymnoscopelus braueri | reverse complement strand
GTTGGGTCTTGTGCATGTGTGTTGCATTTGTTGTTTACGTGTGCGTGTGCGTGTGCGTGTGCGTGTGCGTGTGCAAGTGCGTGTGCGTGTGCGTGCGCGTGCGTGTGCGTGTGCGTGTGCGTGTGCGTGTGCGTGTGCATGTGTTTGTAACCTCGGGAAACCCAAACTATGCTCACCCCTTTCTGCTGGATGACTTTCAAAGAGCCTCCAAGTCGATAGGAGTCTGGCTCTGGGTTTGCTGGCAACAGGAGCAGAAAAACCCCAGTGAGGGGGAGAGGCGCGTTTAGAATCAACTTTGGCTTAAAGGTATTTAAGCACAGTCCTTAAGCCGTTTTTCTCTCTGTGTAAGGCCAGTTCTCATGCTTTTCCATAAAGCACGCTATTCATACAGCGCGTTACTGATCAACACATTCCAGTCAGTGATGGTATCAAGAGTTGAATAATAACTGACACCAAATAACATTTCCCATGAACACGCTGTCATGCAAACGTGAACGGAACTAATAACAAATACCCCAGTCACTATTTCCTCGATTCATTCATCAGCGAAGATGCACTAGCTCCCTGCTACGGCGTAGCCCCGGCCAGTAGACAGTCAGCCGATAATGAATTTGCAAGGTGTCGCGCCCAGCCAACGGCTGTTACCCACTGACTTATCACAGAAGTCAGGAAGAGCATGAAAGGCATACAAAACAGCGTGAACTTCATCTGACTCCGCAAAGCCACTGTAAAGGGAGGAAAGAGAAAACAACGATTTATATTAATCTTCCTCTCTAATCAATGAGGGAGCAGCACTGAAGACCTCTTGAATATCACATGCTCATTTATAAAACAGAGAGAGAGGGACAAAGAGAGAGAGAGAAAGAGAGAGAGAAAGAGAGAGAGACAGAGAGAGAGAGAGAGAGAGAGAGAGAGAGAGAGAGAGAGAGAGAGAGAGAGAGAGAGAGAGAGAGAGAGAGAGAGAGAGAGAGAGAGAGAGAGAGAGAGAGAGAGAGAGAGAGAGAGAGAGAGAGAGAGAGAGAGAGAGAGAGACAGAGTAGGTGAGATAGAGATAGCTGGATAGACAGAGACAGAGGGTGGGGAGAGTGAGAGAGAGGAGGGGAAAGATATGTCTTCTGGAAGGTGTCCAAGGTTGTTTGGTTGTTTAGATTGATTGGTAGCACTCCTGCAGTAAAGGGATTCTGGGGACTGTATCATTACATCCAGAATTAAATGGATTTAAATGAAAGTCTTATTAATGTTTTGCAGTCTCGAACGGCTATTTAAAATGGCATACTGTATACATGCTGGACTCTTTTTTGAAGGGTGAATGTGTTCAATATAGTCCAGATTCATCAATTTGAGAAAGAAGGAAAGAAAGAAAAGTGAAGACTGTTGATTTGTTTAGGAGTTAAAATTCAATACTATAGTGACATTCCATGTCAGAGTGACTGCAAATGCCATTCAAAATGTGTTTCAAAACATCAATAAATTAATGAATCTCTTAGCCACAGCCGAAGAGTTGATTGATCTCAGAGGGAACAACTTTAATGTTTACATGGCCATGGTTTATACCAAAGATGGCTTGAGCTACAAAACATCCCTGCAACATTTTATTTTCTGTGATGACCTGAGGCTAGTGTTCTTGTGCTCCAACCCCATCTTACCTTACATTATAGGCTTGGCATTGGGCAATTCACATACATTAAAGATAAGGACGTGTGGCTTAGAAAACACACACACACACACACACACACACACACACACACACACACACACACACACACACACACACACACACACACACACACACACACACACACACACACACACACACACACACACACACACACACACACACACACACACACACACACACACACAGAGAGAGAGAGTACAGCAAAGCATGCACACAAAACGTCCTAGCTTCTCTTACCCGCAGGATGGCTATAAAAACAAAGTATTGATTGAAGGAGGTGATGGCAGTGATCTCTGGTACACAACTGAATTGTGTCCATGATAATGGGATCACTTCAAGTTCCACTTTCGCAGAATAGCTTCCAGCCGCAGTCCCCCCCCCATACACAGACACACATGCAAGCACGCAGGCAAGCACACACACACACACACCCCCACATACAAATCCTCCATTTTCAGTTCTTCTTCACACTTTTCACAAAGTGATGCTCCGGGAAGCCTGTGAGCAGGAACCTACTGTACTGGATTTTCATGAGCTACGAAAATAAAAACCAAAATAAAAGCATGGGCTGGGCCTCGTATGCCGCAACAACATGTGGTGATGTGAGGGCCCAGGGGCTTACGTATAGGTATAGCCATGGTGTCTATGATGCGTATAAAAGTAATGTCAAGTATGCTTATTCACGCCAATGCAGCTGTTACTGTAAGCTCAGATTTAACCCATTAAAACCGGGATTTTTTGGGGGTTGGCTATTCAAAAATAGCAGATATACAAGCTCACAGTGCGTCCCTTCATGCCATGCTGTGAGCTTGTACATCAGCTATTTTTGAACATTTTCGTAAACATCTTGAAAGTGTGAGAACTACTGATTTAGACGGCATTTGTAGAATCGTCCTCAGGTCTTAATGGGTTAAGCGCCCACCTCACACCACCCAATCCACCCTCTACAGCAACTCCTCATCTCCGTTTTCAGAGATACAACGTCAGATTTCTTTTTGGTCGATGTCACCTCTAGAGAGCTGAGCGGATAGTTTGCACTTAACAGTGATGGAGAGACACTTGATAAGAAATTAATTTTCAATTAGGACTCATGCAAATGTGCTAATCATGCTGTGTTTTGGTAACTCAATAGCATTGTCTAAGTGCTTAACCCAGTGTCTTATATCAGATTACACACAATAGCAGACCATGTTTAATCCACTCCACGATAAAGCGTACTGCGCGTGTGCGTGCGTTGCGTGCGGCGCGCGGTGCATGTGTGTCTGTGCAGCTTGTGTATTCGTACAGTGTAGTTAAAAAATCTCCATTTTCAACTTGTGATTTATGAATAATCAAAATAATCAACGGTGTAAAATCCATCCTGTCTCTTCCTCTCCAATTAACATTACCAAGTAATGAGGAGAGGAGACGTGGGGCCCAGGCCCTCAGCTATCCACAAATCACACATCACAGCCCACTTCATTCCCAGACTCCCGCTCTGGGACCCCTTCCTGAATGCTATTTTCTACTGCTTCCTTCATCCTTTTTCCCTCTCACTTTCTCTATTTCACTTCACCTCTCTCTCCCTCTCCCTCTCTCTCTCCCTCTCTCTCTCTCTCTCTCTCTCTCTCTCTCTCTCTCTCTCTCTCTCTCTCGCCTTCCATCTTCCCCTCTCGTTATTTACCAAACAGCACATGGAGACATCCAGTGTGATGTGTTTATTCACTCAAAATGATTTCCCAGGACACCGCAGAGCTCGCGCACCAACTTAATTGAATCTGGGCTTAATCCGCGCCTATTCCCCCCTTTCCGGGAGTCTCCAGACAGTTCCGTGCTGTGGCCCAGTGGGGAGCAGTAAGTTTAAGTGGTGTTAAATATTTACAGAGCAGAATGGATTAATTCATATTTTACAGGGAAAGTGCCTTATTCAACAGCATATAGTGTAAAGATTCCTGGCTGGTGAGAGAGAGAAATGCACTTAACATCAGAGTGTGGATGTGTATGTAATTTTTGGTTGTTTGACATGATAGACACATGTATGTATGTATACATGATGGATGGGATGTGTGTGTGTGTGTGTGTGTGTGTGTGTGTGTGTGTGTGTGTGTGTGTGTGTGTGTGTGTGTGTGTGTGTGTGCGTGTGTGCGTGTGCGTGTGCGCGTGTGTGCGTGCGCACGCGTACGTGCTTGCGTGCATGCACACGTACAAGTGTTTGTGTTCCCACCAGGGCTACAGTATCTATGTTAATCCATTCTAAATGGATAATGTGTTTTTAAGCTTTTATTAATACTTCTCACTTGTTAAATATTAACAATAAAACCCACAGACATGCTTAAACCCTTTCACTTTTACTTTCAAAATGTTTGAAAAGTAGCAAAAATAGCAGCTGTAAAAGCTCACATCAATGTGAGAGGTTCGATCTGCTATGCTGATTTAGTGTGACACTGTTAGTTATGATGAGGTAGGGCATCACTGCCGCCTCATGGATGCTCAATGGATGCTTATGATTTCAAACATTTGGGTGATGAACATTGATTGATTGATTGATTGATTGATTGATTGATTGATTGATTGATTAGTCAGAAATGTAAACAGCACGAGGTACAGTCAGACATTAACTGGGTGATGAACATTGATTGATTGATTGATTGATTGATTGATTGATTGATTGATTGATTGATTGATTGAATACTTTATTAGTCAGAAATGTAAACAGCACGAGGTACAGTCAGACATTAACTTAACATTTTAACTTTTTTTTTTTTTTATGTTTTTTGGGGGGTTTTATTACCTCAATTATACCCCAAAAAATCTGAACTTTGAACATTCAGTGGATTTTCTGTGGTCTGGGGTTTTCTGAATAATTAGGCTGAAAAGTAATCTGAGCTTGGCCCTTTGGCAGTGAGGTCACAGCCGATTAATCCCGCCCACTCTCCTCCTCGCCCCTCCCCTCCCCTATCCTTTCCTTTGGGGGGAGGGGGGGGGAGCAGAGGCGATGATTGACAGGCAAAATCCCTCACCAGCGACACCCGCAGGCAAAGATTTATTTTTTCATTGCAGTTGAAAAGGCTTTAGAAATGTGAGAGAAAAACACCTGCCATGGATCACTGGAGTGGATGTTTTTGTTAAAACTTTCTATACACGTGAAGGACCATGACAAAGACTTTTAATGTGTGGTAAAACGTCATGAAACCTTTAAGACTAAAAGGATAACATAAAAAAGTATTTGGGACTTGTTTCCATTGTGGTCCTATGTATTCAATTCATCAACATAGCATAAAAAATAACACAATAATACATGTCATCAACTAATACAAAACACTATGTACACAAAGCACATGCATGAAGTCTGACCTGTCACTTGTGAGTTACCAGTGTGCTGGTAGTGCTGGCAGCTGAACAGCAATGTCTATATATATATATATATATATATATATATATATATATATATATATATATATATATATTCAATATATTGTATATATATATATGCACACAACCATCTGCGTCTGCATTCACATCATGATTTCACAGAATAAATGTCAGAACTGTTGTTGATAATTCACAGCATGTACCATAACTACAAATGTCACATTTAATGGTATACACACAGCATGCCTGTGAAATATGCATAATGGACCCCCCCCCCCCACACACACACACACAGACACAGAAACACACAGACACATAGACACGCACGCACGCACGCACACGCACACGCACACGCACACACACACACACACACACGCGCGCGCGTGGGCGCGTGCACACACACACACACACACACACACACACACACACACACACACACACACACACACACACACACACACACACACACCACCTCACAGCCCGGGGTTAAAATGCATGAAGTGAGCTTTTTACCAGTGTCTTGCCTTCTTGGCAAAGTGCCGCTGTACTCCATTTCAATCATCCACTTGACTGATTGCAGCGATACGTGTTGCTGGCTTGTGCCGAGAAGTGACAGCTTGCCTTGGCATGTGCTCACAGTACATGGCTCTTGGCAGGTGGCACTGAAGCACCACCACTGTGGCGAAGTCTTGGAATGTGTAAGGGTTGCAGATCTAAAAAAGATAAAGAAGGTGGATATATTGAGAGATCCTAATAGAAACAGACAGTTCCAGGACTACAGGCTTAGATTCAAATAATGCCACAGGTTGGCTGATAAAGGTTCAGGTCTGATTTTCATGTAATGCAGAATGAAAGGGATGTGTGTGAGTCTGGTGACTGATCACAGGTGAACGTACATTGTTCAGGTAGACTGCGACTTTAAAACTGTCTCGGATGCACAAATACATGTGCAAGCACAGACACACAGACTGAATGACTTTGTGTGACTGAACGCACATCATATTCTGGTCTGGATGCGACAATGGACCCACTGGAACCCCATCGGATACTGGACAGCAATGTGGGTAAAGCAGCATTCGCTGTACTCTGAGAGCTATGGGAGGGTTTTGACATGGCCTGTGCCGAACCTCTCAAGGTTAAAGAAGTATGACTTATTTTCTATCAATTACACACCCCATGAAGCCTTAAATTCATGGAGATTTTTTGTTTTTGTCGCATTCCTAAGCCAATAATTTTATGACCGTTGGAGTCGAGGGGAGATCAGGGCCCCTCTGCTCCAACAGATTCTCTGGCAGGTAATTTTGTCCCTGAATATTAGGGCCGACATCAAATAAAATCAGCAGATTCTTTAAAAAAAAAATACCAGCCTTCTGCCACAAGATTTTGTTCCATTCCTGCCCACTCCAGCAAATAATTGTTTTCCCCACTCCTGCCCACACAGTGAAAGTTTGGACCCAAATCCCACCTGCATAGTCAAATTACATTTTGGCAGATCTTTACGATGTAAGTTCTAGCAAAAAAAATTACATTTTACTGCTGTGTTTCTATCAGCAAGTCGATGACCAACACTCAGCAGCACAGTGTACTGACATACTGTACACTTTTCTATAAGGTGATGTTACACCGCTACATGTGAAAACAGCAACAACAGCAGCAAATGTGGCATATACAGTATAACAAAAACAAAAAGTAAGGTCTGAACTAATATTCTATTAATCCATCCTGCATAAAAATGAAAATAAAAATACATTTCATCATTGCAAATAACTTTGTTCCCAAATCAATATTTTTGGATGCTTCAGAGTCTGTAAAGCATTTTATAGAGCAATTTACCAATAGAAAATAATCGTTAACACATTCATTGAAAATTTCAGCATGCTATTCTCTTGGGGTCTGTAGATTGTTGGCAGCACCTTTGATGGTCGACGTCATGCTGTGCACTTTGATGCAAGGTACTCGGTAACTGCCAACAGTGGATATTAGACCTGTGCCACACCCGATCACCTTGAGACTCGCAGGAATCCTATGGGAATGCACGCCTCTGTAGCGTCTTCTCCACTTGCACTCCTCATCGCCGGTAACGAACAGACTGATGGAACCATTATCCTTTGGCACAAATTGGCAGGCTCACTCCCTCGATAGGGAGACTATCCACAGTAGATAATGGATACAATGTCCATGTCCTGCTCATGTTTTTAAACCCTGTAGTACTGAGATGTGTTTAATTTTATTTTATCTTCTTTGGTTTGCGTAATTGTTTTTTTTTTCTTTTGTTATTTTATTGTCTGTTGTCACCCATCAGGATGCCCTCGATAAAGCTGTTGTAGAACGCCCTGAGGAAGTAGAAGCTCAAACTGAATTTCTTCAGCTGACAGATGCAGTAGTGGTGTGTGTGTGTGTGTGTGTGTGTGTGTGTGTGTGTGTGTGTGTGTGTGTGTGTGTGTGTGTGTGTGTGTGTGTGTGTGTGTGTGTGTGTGTGTGTGTGTGTGTGTGTGTGTGTGTGTGTAACATTTGAGTTCCTCACATATGTCTTCCAAGGAAATTCAAATCACTGACACTCTCCACTGTGGTGGGGCTGTGCTCTCTCCTCAGCCTCCTGAAGTCTATGATCAGCTCTGTGGTCTTGTTGACTTGTTGAGAACGAGGTATATTCTACTGGTACCTGCCAGTAGTGGAATTAACTCATACAGCAGTGCAGACTATCCAAGGGCACACATGTTCAGTCATCCATTTCTTCTTTCTAATATGTTAAAGAGAAATTGATGGGTTTTGGGGTGTCGAAAAGTTGGCATCCCAGAGTCGATGTGACATCTTCTCTAGAATCAGTACTTTCTTCGATACACCATGAATTTTCCCCATGGGGATCAAGAAAGTGTGTAAATATATGTTATTACCAAGGCTGCAGGTGACTGCCGAAATTCAACATTTGATACATCAATATTTGACATCGTCCATCTGGACTGAAACTGGCAGTTTTGACATCTTAATAACCTGAACTCTAACCCATTATAACCTTAAGCACAACCTCATGGCTGGATCTACAATAAGCATGCCAACAATGAATAAACTAAGAAGTTAAACCTTTCACTAGCTTTTTCCCAATTTCCCCTAGAGGCGGTCGCAGGGTTATAGCCTATTGGCTGCTCATTAACAGAATGTTCTATAAAGGAGGATGTGTTGCCCAATTCAAGCCCAATAAAAGGCCTCGGCTGTGAAAATAGAACTATAGTTGAAGAGAAAACCTTTGATCGCTCTAGCACTATTTGACCATAACCCATGTGTGAGCACGGACAAACGCACATACTATGAAAACAAGATGCTCTAAGGCTGGCATGACATATGCAGGAAGTCCTGCCGATTATCTTAATATTTTAAACTGCTCTGCCTTGAGGGGTCTTTACATTTTTTATAAGGTGGTGTCAACGTTGGGCCAAGTGTGTGTGTGTGTGAGTGTGTGTGTGTGTGTGTGTGTGTGTGTGTGTGTGTGTGTGTGTGTGTGTGTGTGTGTGTGTGTGTGTGTGTGTGTGTGTGTGTGTGTGTGTGTGTGTGTGTGTGTGTGTGTGTGTGTGTGTGTGTGTGTGTGTGTGTGTGTGTACACACGTGAATACATGTGCATGCGTGCACTTTGTGCATGTGTGTACTTTGATGTGTAGAAGTCGTTCACATCAGCTAGTGCATGAAGCAGTGCACCTTTAAATAATTCACTGGAAATGCCAAAGGATAACATCACACACAGGCCCTCATCCAAAACAAATCACGGGAGTTACCTTTACCTGTCATTTCTTTTGAACCACCCCCCTTAACACTGACTAATAAATACTTGAGGCAACTGTGATTAGATTTTTAATTGTTCGGCCTCAGGTGTTAATGGCATAATGTATAGCCAGCATGACACTTTCCTGTCACAAGGAATAAAACATACTCTGACAGTCACACCATCGGAATAAAAAAAACAAAAACAATGATGTGCCCTACAGATCACCTATGATAACGTAATCATGTGAAAACGTGTGTGTGTGTGTGTGTGTGTGTGTGTGTGTGTGTGTGTGTGTGTGTGTGTGTGTGTGTGTGTGTGTGTGTGTGCGTGTGTGTGTGTGTGTGTGTGTGTGTGTGTGTGTGTGTGTGTGTGTGTGTGTGTGTGTGTGTGTGTGTGTGTGTGTGTGTGTGTGTTGAGGAATCTATTTTGATTCCTTGTGGGTAGGATTTAGTGAGTGTGTATGTGTGCAAATGAGGCTATTAGTGTATGCTTGTACGGATTGTGATGGTGTGTGTGTGTGTGTGTGTGTGTGTGTGTGTGTGTGTGTGTGTGTGTGTGTGTGTGTGTGTGTGTGTGTGTGTGTGTGTGTGTGTGTGTGTGTGTGTGTGTGTGTGTGTGTGTGTGTGTGTGTGTGTGTGTGTGTGTGTGTGTGTGTGTACTCGCTTGTGCATTTGCGTATGCCGTTCCCGTGATTGAACAGCTGTCACTGCTGGCTGATTGTGTGTACCAACCAGATGGGAAACACAGGGGTCAATGGCACTGACACATCACCACCAGATGAGCTTGTTATGAGATCTATAGCGCATGCACACACACACACACACACACACACACACACACACACACACACACACACACACACACACACACACACACACACACACACACACACACACACACACACACACACACACACACACACACACACATACACAAACACACACCCACACACCATTGACGCTGTCATGTACATTGGACCCAGATGAGCAACACATCATTTCCTCCTCTGTGTTTATGCAGATGGAGATTTCAGTGAAAACGCTTTCCATTGTAGTGTCAGAGTCAAACTGTAAGCATAAGCCGGATTTGCTTGTATACTTTCAGCTTTAATCAAGGCATGAATTGTCTTCAAAATTAAACAGTCAAGTTTATTATATAAAGTAAGTGCACAAAAGAGACATGCTGGGTGGACTATGTGACAGACACTTCTATGGAGGCGTTCCAATATAACTTTGATTCATCATACTTCCAACCTTGTGAACTTTTTTTGGGGGCTTTGCCAGCTCACATGAGTTAATAGCAAATTATAGTGTATTATAGCACAGTATAGTGCAACCATAATTATTTAGTTTTTGTTTTTCAACATTTACATCTTATAAAAGCAATCATTGTTTGCATTGTAATGCATCCAATGTCTTCATTAAAAATAAATAAAACAAGTCATCTCCACCATGCAGGCCAAAGGCCGGGGCCAGATATTATGGACCCTATATAGACGATCTATGGCGCAAGGTGGCGCATTCTAGAGTGCATGGCCAAAATGCCTTGGGGGCGAGTCCAACTTCAATTTTGATAGTTAGATGCCCGATGATCTGGGCATAAAGTATGGTGCAAGGCGCAAAGGGGTCTCTGAATGTGTCATGGGTGTGTTTTGGGTGTAACATGAATTAGACCAAACAGTGTTTTTACCCCCTTTCCAGTAGATCTAGGGTTGCCAACCGTCCCTTGAAATATGTAATCATCCCTTATTTGGAAACTAAAAGACGTGTCCCTTATTGAACCGATAAGGGACACACTTTGTTCCTTATTTTTGTGAATCAATCGATAATCTGAGTTCCCAGAAGTTTTCGCCAGCTCGGCTAGGAACTTCTGGGCCAGAGCCCTGGTATTTGTGGGCGGGATGTAACTTACGCTCAGAATCTGAGCGGACACGCCTCTTACCGGTCTGAGAGCTGTGCAACTCGTCTAAAAAGTCCGACGAGAGGCAAACAGCAGTACACAACAATGGCGGCCGCAATTTCTCAAGGGGAAATTGCTTCCCGTCGATCCTATTTAGATGCAACACCCAGTGCATGTGGATCCCGCCCCCTTTTCTTCATTGGCTGTTGATTTGAATCACAACGCAGTGGCCGCGCCCCTGCTGTCCAAGCTCCGACGCAATGCCTCCCAGACTAATCAATCGATGACACACGTCTTACAAGCACACATTGGATACAGCGAGGGAGAAAGATACAGTTTGATCTTACTGCATCAGACAGTGTAAATATTATTATTGGGGTGTGCCTCTAGTGGTTCTTAAAAATGCTGCAAAGAAGAACATTATATAACATTGTGACATTTTATTCCACCACTACACGTTGAGCTCTGTTAATCAAATAATGCTGCTATAGGCCGACAGCTTTACGCTCCAACATTACCTAATCAACACATAATACACCTACGATAATAGTACAGTTGATGTAACGTTACACATCATCCCACTTTCTACCTCTTACACAGCCCCTTGTAGGCCACCCAGCCTGGCAGAAATATGTGCTCTGTGGTGTGCCCCTTTGTTTAGTCCTATTTTTCCTCTAAATGTGTTTCAACGCAGCCAACACTTTTGGTAGCGCAGGCCACAACACCATAACCAGAATGGTTCGTAGATTAACTGTATGTCCTCAATAAGGATCACCACACTGTCCTGGATGCCGTCCAAAATCAGCTCTGCAAATTGAACATGGAGAAGACAGCAGAAAAATAATGGTTTTCCACATTGTTATCTATCGTTACATTTGTGTTGAGGCAGATGAATTTGAGCAGTCCTCTGGATGTGCGTGTTTGTGTGTGCCTGTGTGTGTGCTATGTGTACACGCACGCTCGCGCAAGAGAGAGAGAGAGCATGTGCGTGTGTCGTGAGAGTTTACACTGTCAGATAGTCTCTCACACACTGCTAGCTACAGATGTCTTCTGTCTGTCTTTTTCAGATTCTGCTGACACAATCAAATTGTGTGTGTGTGTGTGTGTGTGTGTGTGTGTGTGTGTGTGTGTGTGTGTGTGTGTGTGTGTGTGTGTGTGTGTGTGTGTGTGTGTGTGTGTGTGTGTGTGTGTGTGTGTGTGTGCTCCCAAGTGCGCACATATGGTGATATGACTAGCCTCTGAAGGGTGCTGCTGTAGGGGTCTGGACAATTTGTGCTTATGCATGTCTTCACCAGGGAACCTGCATCGTTCTGATATCCAAGTAAAGGCAGGTTCCGTCTACTCACCAGAGATGTAAAGAAACTACTGCTTTTAGTGATTGTATCAGAATTAACTCTACTACTATAATAGTACTAGTTCTACAACAACTATGACTACTACTATTACTACTACTACAGACACGCTTTTGAACACGTTTGCCTATAATAGCATGCCCACAAAGGCACTCCAGGATTCCTCCAGATCAAAACAAAATTGTTTTGCAGAAGTGCTTTCCGTTGTAGTAATAATGTGTTCAGTAAAATATATTTGTAAACTTTTATTTGTTAACACTTGCCAACGTTTATTTGCTAACACTTGCTAACATTTATTTGCTAACTTCAAAGTCTATTGGTCCAAAGCCACAGGTTCCAGTCCAATTATACGCTGGAGAGCTAGCCGACCGAGCAAACATGCAGTACTGGTGACATAGGAATTATATTCATTGTTCTCAATGTAATAAACATTGGCACTTTTCTAATTGTCTTTTTGTCATTTATAGGATAGGGGATCTCCAAAATGCCTTATAAAGTCTCCATTAGCTCATGACATACCTATTTGACTTGCTGATTTAAAGGGTTTGGTGCAGCCCGAGGCCACTAAGTGTTTGCCTTGCTCTGGGTTTTCACACTATGTTGCAAACTGTTGGTACTGTCATCTGCAACAAGTTACATGGACACCAACAGGGACACCAAACTTTCTTTCTGCGTTGTAACAAAGGCAATGTAACTATTAATATGTCTCTTATTGTATCAAATACATAACGCAGCAATGGTGATACAGATTCATTGTCATTTAAACAAATTGCCTAGAGTGTGATAAACCATTCTATGGGCCAGGAAGAGCAATGAGGGATCCACCAGTGTTGGCTTATACACCTGTATTAGAGGGGAATGTTGTAGCTTTTGTTTATGGTACAGATTCATTGTAAGTAGAACATTTTCCTGTTCTACTTTGAAAGATGGAAAAAGGAGCTCTCGTATTCAGCAGCATGGACAGCACTCCTAACCTGACACCGTCAAATGGAAGAAAGCTTGCGACACACATTTTGTTTCACAGCGTACTTGCATCTGCATCTGAGACTCCGGGCGCAGAATCGATGACAGACAGTTTTTCTTTTTTTCAAGCTACTAGGCAGGTGATTGGATGATCCCGCCCCTAGCAGCCGCTGATTGGTTCGGACACGCAGTGTTCGGCCATCTCTACTCCCTTCGCAATCCCAGACCTCCCTGAAATCAAATGCAAATGAGATTTCCGGAGGGAGGGGGTTTACCAGGCTACAGCACTCCTGTTTCTACATAGCATATTTAAAGGACGACTTCACCCATTTTCAACCTGTCTTGATATAATTGGTCCTCACTAATGCTCATTATAGCATGGCACAATTTTTGTCAACTCAGTCTGTGTCTCAGAGGAGGGCTGTCAGAGACCTGTCTACCGGTGACATCATCGATGGGGAATCCAAGCTAATAGAAACTACAGGCTTTCTTTTCCTGGAAAGTTAGCATGCTAATGGAAGCCGTTGTTCTCGCGTTAATAAAAATCTAAATAAAAAAATATAGATATTGAAGGGGAAAAAAAACTTCCTAACGATGATGTCACTGGTAGATGGGGTGTCCACAGCCCTCCTATGAGACACAGACTGAGTAGAAATAAATGACACCATTTTGGAGCAAAAGTGAGGATCTATTATATGAAGATAGGTTAAAGTCTTCCTTTAAGCTTCAGCACTGTCACCTCACAGCTAGAAGGTCCTGGGTTTGATTCCCGCCGGTGACGCTGTGGGCGTTGGGGGCGTGACCTCTCCTCCACGTCATCAGCGCCCATACCCTAGGTGGGGTTGGCGAAAGGGCCTACTCTGTGTGGAGTTTGCATGTTCTCCCTGTGTCCCCTAGGGTAGTTAATACCCTCACAAAAACATGTAGTAATCCTGGTCGCTACACTGCCTCCCCCATGACAGCCGGGGCGCCTGATGGAGGGGAAGGGAACTGGTTGGAATAACGTGTTCCTTCCACGCGCTACGTCCTACAGGGGAAACTCCCCCCTGTCAGGTGACAAGAAGGTCAGTTGGCTCTCATGCATTGAAGGAGGCATGAGCTCGGCCCTGGGCTCCCTAGGCTGGTAGGGGGAGTGTAGCGCCCAGGATCACTTAGAAAATTGGCACCGGGTGAAAAAAAAAGTCTTCTCTCACGCGCGTGTCCGCTCTCTCTCTCTCTCTCTCTCTCTCCCTCCCTCTGTCCCCCTCTCTCTCTCTCTCTGGAAAGCAATTGAATGGACTTGCTTGTGTGTGTTGTTGTTTTTTTGTGGGTTGGGGCGGGTTGGGCTCCCATGCAGGGTGGGTTATAAAAAACCTGACCCACACATCACTAGTCAGTACCATGGACATGGACAGAACTCATCTATCCACATAGCATAACTAAACGTCAGCACCATGGACAGCACCCACCTATCCACATAGCATAACTATGCTTCAGCACCGTGGACAGCACTCATATCCACATAGCTTATAACTAAGCTTCAGCACCATGAATAGCAACTGTCCCTCACAACAGCACAATACCTCAGACCTGCAACGGTATTACCTATACAGTATGTGGTCAGTGTGGTCAGACACAGTTTAATTTGTACCTAATTGGTATGTGTGTAATTAGCTGTGTAAGATACTCAGCTAATTAATTACCTTCTAAAAACATAGACCTACGACCAAAGAGAGCAATATTATTTCACCAATCTGCCAATAAGAGCTTTGAGGGATTACTAGTTTAAAACAAAATATCCATGCTTTAGTTCATGGGACAGTTTTTTGTAATTTGCCATGTTTGTACATTTGTAAATTCAGTAATTATGCCTCAGTTTTGTGTACAGTATAGTGCAACCAATATCCCCGCACACACATTCCCAGTAGGGCAAGAATCTCTACCCCAAATGTTTCAAATCGGCCTCATGGTGGCTATATAACAGCTCACTTCACGTGTTGGCCTATAACTCTTGAACCATGGGTCGTAAAATCTAAATCTTCATGACACGACTCCCCATAGGCCCTGGCCATTTGTGACAAATCGGTACACATTTTCTCTGAAGTCGGATCAACGCGCATAAGTCAGATTTTTCAGATTCCATTCAAATTGTCCTTGACTGCCTTCCAAGGTTTGCGGGCCCTGGGTAGACAACTTTTCTAGTTGTTTCTGCCCTCATTACGGGTCAGTTTGTAGGGTATCCCATTCAATGTGAATGATAAGCTTCATTATGATCCCTCTCACAATTAATCTTTATTTCCCTTGCAGTGATGCAAAGTAGTCTAGCTACAGTACATTTATATCACACACTTTACTTACATGTAGATATTTGAAATATATTGACATAAAAAAAGAAATATTTGGGCTCGCACATTTGTCAACTTCTGCTATAGAGCTGTATTTGTGTGCATGTGAGTTTCTATGCGTGTATTGTACATGAGAGCATGTGTCTAAGTTCAAATGTGTACTTCAGAAATTGTTCTTTTAGCATCTGATCAAATGCAAGGTCATGTGAAGAAAATTAAAGAAGAACAAAATTAATATTGGATAAAATATTGGAAGAAATATAAAATCATTGACTGATAGATACATTTTAATTGTATTTTATTCACCATGACGTAGAGTACACGTCTCAATATGACTGCAGTGCATTTTACCATGTTGACTTTATCTTATTAGCAGATAATGTCGTCTTTGCCTGTTGGCTCAGGCTGGAGTCCTTTGTCTGTCGAGAAAGACAGGTGAAATATCTTTCTCTGAGCAAAACCAATATGTTCGTGTCACTGCAGGGGGATAAAGGACACAGAGGCCAGTGATAGACTGCTAAGGCCCCTGAGCTTACAGGCCCATGTTACAGGGAGAAGAATAGAATCAGGAATTTGAGTTTGGAGCCTAGAGAAGATTGGCGAGTCAATTCCAGAAGGCAAGAGGGATATTAGCAGACCTCATGAGACCATTAATTAGTGGAAGTTATTTACTGTATATTGTCACTGTCAAGTAGAAGCCTTGTATGTCTACAAACTCACAATGCGTCACAATGTGACACTTGTATGATGCAGTAGTCAAAAACATACACATTAGACATGGAGTTACAAGGTTTCTGCCCGACAGCAACACTAGAAAGAAACACAGAGAGAGAGAGAGAATGACAAAGAGAAATCCCACATGATTGATAAAAAGAAAAATCACATCATTCTCCACACAGCTCACATTTTCCATTTTGCAGCTCATCATTTTCTGCTGGTATCAATATGACCATGTACTGCCAAAATCAGGAAGTGGGTGATTTTTTTTTCTGCATCTCTGGAGTGAGATGTTTGACACGCACGCACGCACGCACGCACGCACGCACGCACGCACGCACGCACGCACGCACGCACGCACGCACGCACGCACGCACGCACGCACGCACGCACGCACGCACGCACGCACGCACGCACGCACAGTCTGGCATGCTGGCCTGTGCAGGAAATGATGGGTTTTGGGGCTACTTTTGCTGAATCCTTGTCCCAATGATGCCCCTTTGTCATGGTATGAATAAAGCATTCACACACAGGTGGAGCCATAATAACAGAGTATACTCAAATGTGCATGCGTGCGTGTGCACACACACACACACACACACACACACACACACACACACACACGCACAACAAGCCCCCTCCAGGAGAGAGGCATAACCATGAGTGTTCCAAAATGCCAGATGTTAATAATTCACTCTAACATTGCATCTGTAAGAGTATTTAATCCCTCAGAGACACACCACGTGTGTGGGTGTGTGTGTGTCTGTCTGTGTGTGTGTGTGTGTGTGTGTGTGTGTGTGTGTGTGTGTGTGTGTGTGTGTGTGTGTGTGTGTGTGTGTGTGTATGTGTGTGTGTGTGTGTGTGTGTGTGTGTGTGTGTGTGTATGTGTATGTGTATGTGTGTGTGTGTGTGTGTGTGTGTGTGTGTGTGTGTGTGTTTTTCACAAGAAGAATGGTCCATTTCGTTCCAGGTGTACACTCTTAGCTTTGAATTATCAATCCGGATTTTACTGTGTGGTCAGACAAAGAAAAAACTAACAAACACAATGACGAGCAAAACAGGGAAGGAACCAAGTAAGGATGGAAGGAAGGGGAAAAGGAGATAAGGAATGAAGGAAGAGGTCTGGATGGGTTAGCCATGGATGGATTGGCAGTGGAAGTGGTAGAGGGCAGGCTAGTAGCTTCAGCCAGGAAGCCAAGGGTGGTAGCGAGCCAAGCCCACAAGCAGCAGGCCGTCCCCGGGTCAGTCCGCTCCACGCTCCCCCTACTGATCTCCAACCAATTAGCATGAAGCTCCATCTGCTGCCTGGAGCTGCACACAAACACACACATGCTCACAACATAATACACACATACACATGCATGCACACGCACAAACACACACACGCACACACACATACGCACATACGCATGCAAACAAACATATGTACGTGCACACGCACACACATACACATACACATATTCACTCATTCACTCACTCACTGAGACTTAGTCATGCACACACGCACACGCACACGCACACGCACACGCACACGCACACGCACACGCACACGCACACGCACACGCACACGCACACGCACACGCACACGCACACACAAACACAAACTCACTGATATGCACACACAAATACGCTCCATCACACACGTGCACACCATTTCCATTACCCATAACAATTGCTCAGTGACAAGAGAAGTGATAGCTGGGTCCAGCCTCCTGCCAATTATAGCCTAATGTGAAAGAGACTAATTCACTATCACTCTCACACTGTTTTGAGGGAACAGGGGCTGTGCGTGTGTGTGTGTGTGTGTGTGTGTGTGTGTGTGTGTGTGTGTGTGTGTGTGTGTGTGTGTGTGTGTGTGTGTGTGTGTGTGTGTGAGAGAGAGAGAGAGTCGGAGTTTTCGCGTGCATCTGCATGTGTGTGCATATCTGGGGGGGGGGGGGGGGCTCTCTATTTGTGATGCAGTGCTTCTGTCGTTAACATCTGTGACCGGTCCCAGACAGCAGGCTGCTCTCTCACTATGTTGGCTGGAGGCGAGGACTCTCTCTCTGTTTTCATCTCTCTCTCTCTGTCTCTCACTCTCTCACTCTCAGTCTCTCTCAAAGGCAAAGCTCTCTCCCACATTCCCACCGACAATCAATATTTAACTGTGTACCCCTTGCCGAGAAGCAGAGACGGATATAGATAAAACTCAAAGGAATGCAAGAAAGTTGGAAGTGTGGGAAGTGCACAGCATATTACCTCCAAATGTTGTCATTGTCCACACAATATCTGAATAGACTGAGGGAAAATATTCAAGTTGATCTTTTTACATCAGTGGGTGGTTTTCACTTCCAAGCCCAGCATTTTGATGAACTTATCACTTTGGAAACTGTACCAAAAAAAGGATACTGTGCACAACAATGTCAGTAAGATTGTGAAAAGACAGAAACTAAAATTGAGTCACACAAACTCAAACATAAAATTTCACAATTCACCACAACTGTTTAATGAGCATGTCTAAAATAGATCGAGCTCTCTTCTCTCTGCCAGTGAACACAGGCACTCTGAACAGCGTAAACATATCACTGCAGTCAGTTTTTCTCTTAAACTCTGAACTGTTTTATGTGCTTTTGTTTTATTTTTGGATGGACCACAACAGCAGGGCCAGCCTAAGCACAAATGTCACTGACTGAGTCACTGAATTAAGTTACACCATGGGTCGGCCAATTGGTCTAACAACAAACAAGTAAATCAGAGAGCAATCATCCCTCCAGCTATGGGATGTCTCCCCTCCAAGCTAAGATGTAGTCTATCCTAATAACCGACCTTGGCTCATCATTTGATGGAAGGGCTGGTGCTACTTGCCCAGCCATGTTTTCTTCTTTGACCCTTGGTTCCAGTCAGCTTGGATTATCTATTAAACTGACACAACTAAACCTCTATGGGGATGGGGGTGGATTTAGAAAATGATGGGGCTCCAAGCTAAGCTCATCTTTGTTGGAGCACTACTCTCATTTCGCATTCTCATTCACATTCTTGCATGTGTGTCTGGTTAGCTCAGTTAGTAGAGAACTTGCCTTTGGTCTAAGGGTTCAATCCTGGGCACCGCCACCTCGGCGTGTGAGTAGCATGGCTTGGTTTAACTAAGTTGTGCAGTAATTACTGGGAGTTGATGGTAGGTGTTGTGCTCCAGCTCATCAATCCATCTCCCAGGAGTTTAGCACATTGAAAGGGAGATAGACACCCTCCTACTCGGCCGTTAATAAGCCAAGACATAAGCCTTACATCTTAACTTGTTCTCTCTCTCGCTCTCTTTCAAACCATAACCTTTGATTGACTGGGGATGAATTAATATTTGATAATATATGGGGAGTTTACAAGCATTATATTCTAATTCAGCACATGAGTTACAGGGAGGGTAATGTGTAATTTTGTATTAATGAACATAGAAGAAGTCCATGATGATTGAAAGAAAAGTAACTTGGGTAAACTTAGCAGGCTAAAGAAGGACACTGCTGTTTGTTTATTTGTTTTGTTCAATAAAAAACCCAACCAGAGGAGATGACAAACAATATGTAGATAACGACTGCATGACCACATTCCTCTTGTGACCAACCACAAACCTCTTGTGATTGGTCTTATGGGTCCATTGTGTTACATTTGAACACTCAGCGTTAAATTAACACTGAGGATTTAAATATGTACATGTGTTAAAAACAAGAACCAAAAAACATACCATGTAAAATTCATATTTCGTACTTTATGCACGATGACATGACTGTTTCATATAATTTCTTTAGATTTTCATCATAATCATCAGTATTAACATTGTTGTCGTCACCATTATTCACATCATTTTCAACAGCCAAAACACGACAGCTTTCATGAGCCTACAATCCAAATTTTGTCTGTGATGTTTAATTAAAACATTTTGCAAAGACAAGATTAATAATGAGTTCCTGAACACCCATTGAAAACAAGTCGATTTTCATGAGTCTACTTTGTGTTTTCTGGGGGGGTTGATGGAAACACAACACAACTTAAACAGTATCAGAGTTTGGTCCCATTACACCCCTCTCTCATCAATACACACACACACACACACACATAGACACACAGGCATGCACACAAGCACGCACGCACGCACACACATACAAAGACACATATACAGTACATTTATACACACAGAAACCACACACACTACATGCTCTTACATATTGAGCTTTGAGATTTTGTGAATTTTCATTGACTAGTGAACTTGCACTCATATAAGGACACACACTCATCCTCTTTAACAGGATGAGTGTTAAAGAGGATGCTTCATCTGCTGTCCTTCCATCCATTCACGTGTCTTTAATCCTCCCTCACACTTCCCTCCATCCAATGAAGAAGTTTCCTAGTTCATCAGCAACCTGTATGAATTATTAAACATGTAGCCGTGAGCTCTCATGTGGTCTCAACATGTCATGATTCTAATGGGAGCTCAGCATTGCTAACCTGAATTAGATATGTCAGCAGTTGACCTCAATAACAACAAGCTAGGTTGGACATTAGCTATTCACCCCCCAGGTGTCCTGCTTTCATTACCAGTTGGAGTGTTTATAGATAGCATTTCAGTTTGCAACGGAAGACTGGAAAATATAAGCAGTCCGTAAGTATTAGCCACTGGAATGTATTGATGCAGTCTGCATTCACTGTGTCAAGCAATGACAAACTAGACTCTAGAGTGTTAAAGGGAAATGCTGCTGGTCCTCTGCCTGTATAGTATTCACCTAATGAACAGTGCGCTCATATGGTAGAGTGTAAAAAAAAAAAGTAAAACATAAAAAATCATATAACTAATACCTGGCAAATTGTGTGCAATGTGACACTAAAATCATCATAGTTCACTTAAATCTGGATTGAGTAGAAAAACCTGATGAGCCACATGGTGAAGACTTTGTGAATGAATCCAATGCATCCTTTTCTAAGCAGAGTTTTAAGCAGTTTCTCTAAATCTGTTGACGGAACACATGCTGTAATTGTCAAAGTCTACAGTATCTTCACTTCATGTTATGTGGAATGAGTATGAAGAGGTGTGTGTGTGTGTGTGTGTGTGTGTGTGTGTGTGTGTGTGTGTGTGTGTGTGTGTGTGTGTGTGTGTGTGTGTGTGTGTGTGTGTGTGTGTGTGTGTGTGTGTGTGTGTGTGTGTGTGTGTGTGTGCGCACGCGCGTGTGGGCGTGTATGCGTGCCTGCGAGCGAGCATGCATGTCAGATTTAAGTAGTGTCTGAAGATTCGCCCTGGCAGCTTGGCATTAAAGAGCCTAGAGCGTACCGTTCCTCTCAGCCCACAGAGGGAGCCCAACTATTCAATACTTCATAACTTTAAAAACATGGTTACCAGCCATCGCTTCAATTTCATCAGCGGGAATGTGTTCTGTGTGCATTTGAAAGCATGCAAACAGTACGAGTATACACATGCACACAATGTGTGTGTGTGTGTGTGTGTGTGTGTGTGTGTGTGTGTGTGTGTGTGTGTGTGTGTGTGTGTGTGTGTGTGTGTGTGTGTGTGTGTGTGTGTGTGTGTGTGTGTGTGTGCGTGCGTGTGCGTGTGTGTGTGTGGTGTTTTTGTGAGCGTGCGTACATGTTTTCTTATTTGCATGGGGGGCCTGCTATTCACCTATTGTACATTACAGTGCTTAACCTTTTGGGGCCACGATGCAATGATTAAAGAGCCTGAAATCTGATGACTCTGCCTAAATCATGGTGACAATACTTTTCCCCTGCAAGTATCGACGTGTTAACATGCACGCTCCCATCCGCAATGACACGGTGTTGCGTGTGTGTGTGTGTGTGTGTGTGTGTGTGTGTGTGTGTGTGTGTGTGTGTGTGTGTGTGTGTGTGTGTAAACTGGTTCTGTGTATTGGCTGGTGTATTGTACCTCCGTCTATTCTAATCCTGCCCTGAATAGGGAATGACTGCTGAATATTTCACATCCCACCTCTGACAACCCCCCTTCGACTCATAAATCATTGTTTATGGATCATTTACTTCTCAGACATGGTGTGTGTGTGTGTGTGTGTGTGTGTGTGTGTGTGTGTGTGTGTGTGTGTGTGTGTGTGTGTGTGTGTGTGTGTGTGTGTGTGTGTGTGTGTGTGTGTGTGTGTGTGTGTGTGTGTGTGTGTGTGTGTGTGTGTGTGTGAGAGAGTGAGTGAGTGAGTGTGTGGGCTGTGAGAGCATTTTGTTTACATAATGGCAACTGTGTTGTCTCACAAGCATGAAACATTGATCAAGGACACACACACACACACACATACAAAAGCAGGCATGAAAGCATGCACGTACACACACACACACACACACGCACACATACACAAACACACACACACTGGCCCATTGTAAACATTTACAGTATATGCCTCGTTCATAATGTTGTTATCAGTCTGAAAAGCTGTGCGACTGTCTTTGGGAAAAAGCAGTTGCGAACACTAGTTGTTGAATTACTGTGCATGGAATGCATGGGGTGCATGGAACTCACACCTCAGAACAAAAGACAGGCCGTTTCAAACAGACCGAGGGCCCATACAAATACTCTAAGCCTTTTTTCAGTGTGTGCGTGCGTGCATTTGTGTGTGCGTGTGCGCGCATACGTGTGCTTGTGCGTGTGTGTGTGTGTGTGTGTGTGTGTGTGTGTGTGTGTGTGTGTGTGTGTGTGTGTGTGTGTGTGTGTGTGTGTGTGTGTGTGTGTGTGTGTGTGTGTGTGTGTGTGTGTGTGTGTGTGTGTGTGTGTGCGTGCTTGTGCATTGCATGCGTCCCCGCATATTTATATTTATGCAGGTCATGTGGCCATTCTGTTTAGCGAGCTGTCAAACATTTTGGCTAGGGTCAGCGCCCAGGAGGCCAGGGAAGAAGGGGGAGGTGGGCGCTGGTGGTGGGGTGAATATTGGTGAACTCAGCCAGAGAGTGTGAGAGGACTCACAATCGCCCCTCTCAGTGAGACACGGGGGGTGGGGGGGGCGTGGGGGGGGGGAGCAGGACAGACAGACAGTTTAGAAAGAGAGACAGCTAAAAGAAACACTGAACCTGGCTGTTGAATACCAAAGTGAAGGGTCTGTTGAATGCCAAAGAGTCTGACACGGTATAACAGAGCGAGCTGAGGCTCTCCCTCCCTCTCTCTCTCAGCCCCAATCACAAAGTCGTCAACAATGCTCTTCCACATGAACTGACAAAACTCCAGCCAGCCACCACTCCCACCCCCACACGCTTCATCCTCCCACCCCAACAAACAAACAAACTTTCTATTTAGTCCAAACTTTCACTTAAAGTCGATCTCTCGGTGGCTCTGTCATTCCCTTCCTGTCCCTTGTTTGCCCTCTAAGAAAAAAAATAAATAATAATAGGTGTTGGGGGAAAAGGAGGGGGGTGGGGCTGAGGGGGTGCATAGGATGAGGAGAATGTACACAAGGCATTCAGGGGGGGGGGGGGGGGGGTGGGGGGAGGGAGCGGCTGTGCAGGGGGGCACGTACAGTACAAGCAAACCGGCCAAACCAGAGCTGGCGTGAGCATGAGGAATGGATATTGAAAAACAATACATAAATATTGTCCCCTATCAGCAAGATTAGAAAAGCAATATCCCATCGCAGGAATGGATGCATGCAGGGCTGCGGAAGGCAAAGAAAGAGAGAGATAGGGAGCAGATGGCCAGGGAAAGAGAGAGAGAGAGAGAGAGAGAGAGAGAGAGAGAGAGAGAGAGAGAGAGAGAGAGAGAGAGAGAGAGAGAGAGAGAGAGATGGGGTGAGAGGGGAAAATAGATGGGGAAATGGGAGAGACAGAGAGTGAAGAGAGAGAGACAGTAACTGACTGCAGCTGCCATACAAAAAGAGAGAGAGGTAGAAAGACAGAGATTATGGACGATTTAGAGGCAAAGCATGGGAGAATAAAGGAGACCTTTAAAAAAGAGTGATAATAATGCATATAGATACCATTTATACTTTTACCATTAGCAAAGAGAAGGGTGTTGTTTTTGTCATCATTAAACTCAAATTGATCCCACCAGGTGTTTCAGTGTAGGAAAACACATGGAGTCAGCCAGGTAAACTCACGTCTGCTATCAATAAAACATTAGCTGCTTACTCTCCTCCTGGGACGCCCTGCCAAGTGAGCTAAACAAATGGGAATTCATATTGCATGAGGGCTCCATGTATGTTTGTGCGTGTGCATGTGTGTGTGTGTGTGTGTGTGTGTGTGTGTGTGTGTGTGTGTGTGTGTGTGTGTGTGTGTGTGTGTGTGTCTGTGTCCGCGCGTGCGTGCGTGCGTGCGTGCGTGCGTGCGTGCGTGCGTGCGTGCGTGCATGCATGCATGCTGTATGTCCGTGCATACATCTCCCCACATGGGCAATTGTTTTCTGTTTGACATTTCTATTTCATTTCTTGTCGAGTCTTGGTGAAATGACAATCATTGTCCCAGATTTCATTTGTAGTGCTAAATAATTTGAAAATGTCAGCAGACAGTGGGGTGTCTCAGATGTTGCCGCACAGCCATCAGAGCCGATAGGGGATAGCGTGTTTAACAGCAGTCAAACATAAGTTTAAACTCATCTCTTTGGATCTGCATCAATACATTTGTTATGGCATGGAAGTCCCCTATCCTTTCTCGGTACAGCCGGTAAGGCAATCAGTGCAGTTTAATCTTGTAAGTTCACAGGTCTCGCGAACAAAAAAAACTGCAACAATGTTCATGTCACTGGTTCCGTGTGGCTTCTGGAAGATGAATTTTATATGTGAATTCCATGATGTATTTCAACAAGACAGCACTTGCGACAGCTGGAACTGTACTACATTTTTATTTAAAAACGTATTAATAACTGTAAACGTACTGTTTTAGTTTGTTTCGTTTTTATTTTCTCTTACTTTTTAATAACGTTTTTTCTTTGTTTTCATATAGGGGCATCAAATCGGTCAGATCTGCGGTTCTGGACAACCGACTCTCCATACATGGCTATATATATGGGCATATTAAAATATAGGGCATATTCAAATGTAGATTATTTACCAGTGTCTGTCACTGATATAATTTCTCTACCATATTGGCTTCACTTGTTGGCGGTAAAAACTTTAATATGTTTGCACTGAATCCAGAATTTGCACTCATGTTGACATTTGATGGTAGCCTATATCCAATCATCCAATCATCTTACACATCCACTTCCTTACTTTCAACCGCTCTTCCTTCACACTTTAATCAGGGCTTCTCCGCAGCCTAGCCTCTATTTGGAATGAGAGCAGTCATTCACATGCTGCCTGCATCCTCAGTTCTCTTTCAAGGATCCATCTGATTTGATGTGCAGCAAGTAATTTAGTTTATCCGTCATCTGATTCACCCATCATCATGTGTAAGCAACACTCTTTCTCCATCTCTCTTACTCACACACGTAGCATCTGTACACAGTACAATCCTCAGTGTCTCATATATCCATTTGCAACTCTCAGAGTGTACAACCAAATGGAATCGTTCGGGTCAATTTGTTTACATTTTAACACTCTCAGAGTTCAATGAACGTCTCAAGATTTTACGGTGTATTAATGTCCCTTCTATTGGGTCTCAGTGTCACATTATGCAACCGTCTGCGATAAAGCCTTTCTGTGTGAAAGACATCAAGTTATCCTGTGGTCACCAGGCTGAGAAAGGGCTCTGACTGGATGGAGGCTTGGTCTGGGGGCACTTGAAATGCATGCCCTCTGCTGAACCGTGGCAGAGAAGATGGCCATCTCAACTGATGGACCTGAGACATGCATACGGGTACACCTGGAGACATGGGTGTTCACTGATCACACACCACACACATACACATACACACACACACACACACACACACACACCGCAACCACACGTATTAATACCTACTGTACGTACTGCAGTCACTAAAATAATCCCATGATTGCACACTCACACACACTCAACACACTTGGATTAAAATCAATAACATGATCAAAGATCAAAAATGCTGTTTTTGATGTGTAACTGAGTGTTGTTACTGTGTGTGTGTGTGTG
This sequence comes from Gymnoscopelus braueri, assembly GCF_963280865.1. Classification (NCBI taxonomy): domain Eukaryota; kingdom Metazoa; phylum Chordata; class Actinopteri; order Myctophiformes; family Myctophidae; genus Gymnoscopelus; species Gymnoscopelus braueri. The sequence goes on along the minus strand of NC_137604.1, from coordinate 31,960,176 downwards.
TGTGTGTGTGTGTGTGTGTGTGTGTGTGTGTGTGTGTGTGTGTGTGTGTGTGTATGTGTGTGTGTGTGTGTGTGTGTGTGTGTGTGTGTGTGTGCGTGTGTGTGTGTGTGCGCGTGAGTGCGTGCGCAAGTGTGTATTCATGTGTCCACATTTGTGTCTTCATGCATGCATGCATGTGCCTTGCGCGTGTGTGTGTGTCTGCATGAATGTGTGTGACTGACTGATTGACTGACTGTGTTATGAGTTATGGATTTTAGCTTGAGGGCTGCTGCAGGGTTTCATGAATCAGTACCCCCCTCCTCTCATCCCCTCCCCCATCTTCTCTTCAGTCACTCTCTTTTTTTCTCTCTTTCAGATCAATCCTTTCCTTTAACCACACCAGCGACAGTTTTGATACTGCCTGCTGCACCTCAGAACTCGAGGTGTGCTTCTATAAAGTTCATCAAGGTTCTGAGCGTCATCAAGTGAGAAAAGTTGATGTGTGGAAAGTTTCACTCAGAGCCACATATTGCACTCTGTGTCATCACTGACAAAGTTGTACAGCTGTTTCACCCTGATGTATTTGATAGTAATGGAACTGTGTGTATTGCAATCAGTTTCTTTCGATTTACAACACTCTCTTAAATTAACACTGAGGATGTACTGTGTGGTGAGAATGGGAAGGGGTAATAAAGTATGAGTAGATGTGTCAGAGTGAGTGAGCACTTTCAATCATGTATTTATTGAATTAAACCCATAAGGTTTGACAGTTACTCATTTGTTGGCCCTCATGTACAAAGATCACCTGATCCAAAATATTCTCTTTCCGTTAAATCATAAACTCATCTTTTTGTCTCCGCCAGGCCAAAAGGCATGGCGAGAGAGTATGTTTTGCGTGTGTCCGTGTGTCCATCTGTCTGCGAGCAGCTAATCTCCCGCACCGTTGGCCCGCTCGCTGCAAAACTGTGCACACACACTCCCTGGATGCCAATTCAAAATTTTCACATGGGTCTGTTATAGCGCCCCCAGGAGGCCGATTTGTGCAAAACCCATTGTTTGATATTACTCCCACAGATTTTATCCAAACATCACTCAAATCGGTACACAGTATCTCTATAGTCATGTGATCAGTCAGATTTTCCCTATTCCATCCTGATTGGCTTCCAAAGTTTGCAGGATTGGTTCGTTTTGAACAAAATGCCTCAAATCATCAACGCAGCATGCGATATCCGTGAAATTGTGCACGGACATTCCCACTATAGGCCGAGGAAGAAATGCCACTTGAAAAATTTCAATCTGCCCTTTAGAGCGCCACCAGGAGGCTGACTTTTGTAAAACAATTGTTTTGCTATTAATCCTTCAGATTCTTTACAAAAATCACGTTAATCTGTACACAGTATATCTCTATAGTCATGTGATCAAGATGGAAGTGTTCGATATTTCATATCTAATTGGCTAACATTGGCCTCCAAAGTTTGCTGGATAGGTCCGTTTGAACAAAATGCCTCACATCATGAACGCAACGTGCGATTTCTGTGAAATTTTGTGCACACATTCCCACTAGGCCGAGGAAGAAATGCCACCCTTTTCACATTGGCCTGTTATAGCACCACCAGCAGGTCTAATTTAGCAACAAAAAAAATTGGAACAAAATGCCTCAAATCATGAATGCAGTGTCCGTTTGCCGTGCAAGGCCTAAGAATAAATGGCGCCCCTTTTCACAATGGCATATTATAGCGCCACCAGGAGGCCACAATAGCCTACCTGACCAGGTGACGACCTGTGCTCCGAGGAGCACTTTTTCTAGTTTACTCTCAATTGCTACTGCCGGGGGCTTGAAGTGAACAGTGTGACGCTGTCACTCTAAAAGGGTGAATCTGCATGTCAGTCAAAGACTGCTAAGCTTAAGCACAGAGGACATGTAGGGTCTTCACCCACCCACAGTCAGAGGTGGTAATGAATCAAATCCTGAATGACTGTTTATTCCACACGTTTCTTCTTTATATTTCATCCACTGTCCCTGCTTGGTTTGAAATACTGCTTTGGCACACATCACAGCTTCCTCCTGGCAATATATATGCTGCATTAACAATTTTCAAGGGGTGTTGCTTTGTTCCAAGCAGGTTTGTTTGTGCCAAGACCAAGGTCTCCATGACCCTCTTGCACATGTCCTCCATATCCCCAAGCCTTACTGCAAATTCTGCTTGCTGAGCCGAGTCGTTGAGGGTCCACTTATGCCCAGTTGGTTAATGGGAAAAGGTTACTAATGTAAAAGTAATGAAAGTTCAGAATAATGTTCTGCAAGGGTTTTGTGGTTGCAAAGTACAAAAATAAAGTGCATGGGACTAGATTGTTATTTTTCTACTTACCACCTTTTCACCTCACTTTTGCCTAAAATGAAATATAACACAGCTGGTATGACCTAAGCCAACCTTACTGTATAAAACATCTTTGGAAATCGTCATGTCTTTCACTCTTTATTGCTCCACCCACCAGGAGTGATGGACAGAGAAAATACAAATGCACATATCAGATCATGTGCATTGGGGAGCTCCTACTCTCTCCCTGTCCACTGAGCAATTTGGATCTAAAAAAAAACAAGACTAGATCAAAACCTAGTACATCTGGACAGTGTGTCATTCTCTGCGATTGGCTAGTTTGTTGTTAGGCTAACAGGCCAATCAAGGTTGTAACTTCATCAGTCAGTGACTGCATTTCTTCATTTGAAAATCATTCTGATTAGAGATTTAACCCATTAAAACCGGGACAGCATCTGTGTCATTTTAGATTTTATATATATATATATATATATATATATATATATATATATATTGTGGAGTATCGCTAGGAAATCGCCTGATAGGTAAGCACTGCACCGTGGAGAGACAGTGGGACAGAGACAGAGGGAGGCCCTGCAGACAGCGCAGCAGCCTCGGCTGTGTCATAGAGGGGCGTTACCTACCAATCGCCCTCATGAATCAACCCCAACTGAGCGCACCTGCGAGGACCGGCTAGGTGTGGCACCAAACCTCAAAAGCAGCCACTCTGTCTCAGTCTAGCACTGGCTCTCCTGGTGAACAGACGGGTGCACAGGCGGTAAGCGATCTCTCCACTATTTCCCTCACAATGTTAATTGCTGGTGAAATGTAGAACTAAAGGACTCTTTCTTTTACCTCATAGGTAACCTACGGAGAGATGTAAAAGAATGCAGATGTTATGATGCATGGATGCCCCGAACCCGGGATGATTTTCTGTTGAACATTATTATTTCCCTTTGACAAAAACGTATAAACAATGCTCTCTGAGCCTGGCTGTGAATAAATTCCCTCTATTGGGTTTGTACCCTGCCTTCTGTGTCTTGGCCTTGATCAGTTCCCCACAATATATATATATATATACAGTATATATCAATTCTCAAGATGGACTCACATCATGTCCTCGGACAATTTCCTGATAATTAATTAAGCAAATTTCCAAATGACACATGGTAATTCATAAAATTAAGCATGTTAATAGAGAAGTATGGTCCCAGAGGAGGTGACGTAAGAGCTCTAATTCCACTCACTGTATCATGTGAATCACGATTTTACCCCACAAGGTAGCTGTGCAGAATGAGCTGTGATCTGAAATTAATTTCAGATCCACACGAGCACCGTCAAAAAATGTGTACACTGTACATGTTTTGCAAGGGCATGGTGAATGAGCCAATTAAACAACCGATCTGTGTGCCAGAGGCATTTGAGATTTGCTGAAGGTTTAAGGCGGCACATCACATCAAACAGATGTGATATGGCACTGAAACATTCATATGGTCTTCTTATGTGATACAGGCTGTGTAGTTGACACATGCTGGGGGACATCTCATCTATTGATCACTCTGGTGTATGTTGCCTCTGCAAAAATGCATCCTATATAGTAACATAGCCTTATCATGATCTAGTTTCTTTACCATTCTGTATCTGCTTTTTTTCCTTATTTCTCATTATTTGCTTTATTTGTATTATGTTCCATACACATTTGTCATGACTTTTTGTCAAGACAATGATATAGGCCGAGTTGAAATATGAAAAATTGAAAACCCAGACCTAGACAGGCCATTATGACTTTTTGTCTGGTGAAAAAAAGAAAGAAAAAAGTAACCATATATTTTGAATGATTTTAACTCACTATGTAGTGTGTATTCAATGTATTTTGTAAACACAGAGTCAATGGTTTCCCATCTAGGTCTAGGTATGATGTGTCGCACCTGCTGTGATCATGTGGGGGTGGCACACAGTGGGGCTGACAGACAATGGGGTACATCGTTAAGGAAGTAAACCGGTGTGCATTTTCACATGACCTGAAAAATATCCATTGCGGATCGAAACGTCAGCTAATAAAGAAGTACCTTTTACCTACGGTTCATTGGGAGGATTGCACACAAGGCTTAGTGAGCCTGGGAGTAATAAGAATAAATGATCTTCTTCCTGGAAGTAAAGTCACCCACGAGCCAGGTTGAGGCCCACTCCTGAGTACTCCATCAGTTTCCACATTATAAATGGGGTAATGTAGAGCTTAACGCCCAAGCCTTATTTTACAAAGGGGAGCACCTTCTGAGGAGAGGTTGATAGTTTATATCAGTGTTTCCCAAACAATGGGTCGGGACCCATTTTGGGGTCATGCAACCATTCTCATGGGTCACAAGTAAATATTGCTTTATTGTCTCCGCCAGGCCGAAAGGCATGGCGAGAGAGTATGTTTTACCCCCTGTCCGTCCGTCCGTGTGTCCGTGTGTGTGTCCGTCCGTCCGTCCGTCTGTGAGCAGCTAATCTCCGGCACCGTTGGCTTGATCGCAGCGAAACTGTGCACACACATTCCCTGGATGCCAATTCAGAACCTCTGCCCCAAAATTTTCACATGGCCCTGTTATAGCGCCACCAGGAGGCCGCTTTTTGCAAAAAAGAAATTCAGTTCAGATTTTGTCCAAACGTCACAAGAATCGGTACACAGTATCTCTATAGTCATTAAACCAAAGAAATCTTTCAGATTTTCCATATTTCATCCTGATTGGCTAAAAATGGCTTCCAAAGTTTGCAGGAGTGCTCCGTTTTGAACAAAATGCCTCAAATTATGAACACAGCGTGCAATTTCCGTGAAACTCTGCACGCACATTCCCACTATGCCGAGGAAGAAATGCCACTTAATATTTTTCTAATCAGCCTCATGGTGGCGCTATAACAGCCCGATTCGTGTTTTTGCCTATAACTGCACCAATCTGTGTAAAACTTTGTATGCGCACTCCCTAGAGGTCAAGGAAAAACCTTTGCCCTGCATTTTTCACATTTGCCTTTTATAGCGCCACCAGGAGGCCGACTTATGTAAAACATATTTCTTTATATTACTCCTTCCGATTTTATCCAAATTTCACGCAAATCGGTACACATGATTTCTATAGTCATGTGATCAAGACGGATCTGTTACATTTTTCATATTCCATCCCGATTGGCTAAGATTCACAACCAAAGTTTGCAGGAGTGGCCCGTTTTGAACAAAATGCCGCAAATCATGAACGCAGCATCCGATTGTGGTCAAACTTTGCACGCACATTCACACTATGTTGAGGAACAAATGCTACCCTTTTATCATTTGCCTGTTATAGCGCCACCAGGTGGCCGATTTTTTAAAAACATTTGTTTATATTACACCTGCAGATTTTGTCCAAACATCACATTGTCATCACTAGTTTTCAGGATTAGTCCGTTTTTTACAAAATGCCTTAAATCATGAACACAGCGTGCGATTGCCATGAAACTTTGCACGCACATTCCCACTAGGCAGAGGAAGAAATGCCACCCTTTTCACATTGGCCTGTTATAGCGCCACCAGAAGGCTGATTTTTGCTAAACAAATGGAATTATTTTACATAAAAACTAGACAAAGCACAGGTCTCCGCCAGGTCAGGTAGGTAATTGTGGCCTCCTGGTGTCGCTATAATAGGCCAATGTGAAAAGGTTGGCATTTCTTCCTCGGCCTAGTGGGAATGTGCGTGCAACATTTCACGGAAATCGCACACTGCGTTAATGTTCATGCGGCACAAAACGGACCAATCCTGCAAACCATGGAAGCCAATCTTAGCCAATCAGGATGGAATATGGAAAATCTGACTGTGTAACGATTTGCGTGATTCTTGGACGAAGTCTGTTGGAGTAATATATATATATATTTCTATTATTCTATTATTTGTTTTAATTTAGAGTAGCTAATTAATTTTTTGCCCCCTTGTTCTCCCCAATTTAGTCGTTATGCCAATGAATTCCTCCCCGCACACATTTCTGTGTTGTCACTGCTGTTGTATCCTACTGACTCACCTGCCAGTGAAGACCTGCTGACAGGTGCCGCCCCGGCCCGTAGGATTACATGCAGTGACTATTAGCACCCGACAAAATTAGATGCCCGACAAAGCCGGATGCACCACGGTAGATTTGTGCGCCACTCGAGAGATTTTGAAATAGAGCAAGTGATTAATTAATTTTATATTTTGTGCCCAGGGGAAACACCAAATATATATTTGGCAGGAAAAGTTCCCATTCCTCATACTGTACTTATGCCAGGGAATGGACGGTATGTCTCCTCTACTGTATGTCTCCTCTACTGTATGTCACCTAGTCCGAGGTGCTGTCCTAGGTGCTGATCTCTCTCCCCATCGGTTTCCTACCCTTGTGGCTGCTATAGAGCGTCGCAGTTCCCGCCCACTTCCTGTTTTTTTTGGTGCCGGAAGAAAAAACTCAATGCATTTTTCCATTGACATTTCCAAAAATATTTATATCTATTAATTTAAGCCTCGAATCAAGCCATCATGACATGACATGAATCATGACCATAAACGTTTGATTCTGTGATTTTTTTTTTGTTGAAAACGGCAAAACAAAGGGTATTTATTAAATATAGTATATCATATAATTAAATATAAAATAAAAAAAAATCACAGAAAAAAACGTTTTATGGTCATGATTCATGTCATCTCGTGATGGCTTGATTCGAGGCTTAAATTAATAGATATAAATATTTTTGGAAATGTCAATGGAAAAATGCATTGAGTTTTTTCTTCCGGCACCAAAAAAAACAGGAAGTGGGCGGGAACTGCGACGCTCTATAGTGGAGTGTTGGGCCCACAGTGACACTCCAAATAGCGTACGGTATGTGAGTGGGTGGGAGTGTTTGTGTGAATTATGAATGACCTGTTATGTCAATACTCTCCTAACTTTGCAACTGTCACTTGTTTCTTGACAGGCTATGGCGCTGGAGTGGTATTAAAGATGGATGTGGTAGAAAGACAAAACAGCTTCAGTATTGTCTCAGGATTGTTTCCAAGTTCAAGATCCTTTACTCATCATGCATTCAGTTTGAGTTAAGGCTTCTGGTAACAGTTTGACTAAATGAGTGGGAAGGCTCTGCAGCCACCCTTTGCTGTACCCATATTGAATTTTCAACCGTGTAAACCATGCAAATCTATACAGAGGTTGAGTATTATGTGTAATTGTGAAATTGTTTATTCAGCCCAGTTTAAGGGGGTCTAGCACAAGGCCATTTTGCCCAAGACTGCCTGGATTTGGCAGGAGATTATGCAGGAGAACCATAACTTAAGCTTGGAAACATTACATCATCTTGCTATTATGGCTAAGGTTAATATTTAAGTCATGATGTAATGGTAATGAAAAAAAAAAATCTCTTGGCACATTATTCCAGGCTTTTAGTTGTTGGCATAGAAGTGTCCAGATACAAAATACTGGACTTAACTTCAGCCTTCATGCAACTTGAGCCAATGTATTGTACAGCTAAAGTCCGGGAGGCTTTCTGATTCATTAAAGGGACTGTTCACCCAAAATGCCCCCAAAAAACAACAACAACAACAACAACAACAACAAAAACATATTATTTCTCTTGGCCGGTTTGCTGAGGTTTGAATAGTACTGCCTCAGGGATTTCTGCCATCACATGAAAAACCCAACAGCATGTCTCTTTCCAGAAATCATAACACGATTACTCATCATAATCCACCGACCTCATTGTGAACCGCTTCACTGAGAAGTATTTTCAACTGAAGTACTCACGCCAACTGTATATCTCCATGCAGAAGCACGTCTCGTCCCCGAGTACACTTCCTTCTGCACGGACAGCACTCATGGGTAAGAGGAAATAAGTTGTGTAATATATACTGTATATCATATCGTTGCTGTAGGGCAGAAAACTTGTATCTCCACATTTATTGTATCTCTGATTTATATTTTTCCTAAATTAATGGCCTATTTAGTCTTACGATAGTGTCACACAAAAGTAGCGAAATAGCTGATCTACAAGCTCACAGCAGGTTGTATCACAATGCTTTGAGAACTTGTGTATGTGCTATTTTCGCTCTTTTTGCAACCTTTTGAAAATCCTCACCAAAATAGGGGCACCAGGTTGAAAGTTAAGTCTGTCTGTGGGTTTTTATAAACATTTATTCAATGAACTATAAACCTACAGCACCATGCCGACAATGGACCCTGCTGAACTACCTATGTACTGGAGTCGGCCGCTTCAAATCACCTACAGTATGAAGAAGTGGGGCTTGGCAGACAGCGCAGTAGGCAAGTGCGGCAGACTGCCAAACATATAATTGCCACCTGCCCCCTATGCAGACCACCTTCAGAAGCCTCTTGGATGTAAGACCAGAGACTAGGGCATGGTTACACGACACTAAGCTGGCCATCTGATAATACATGAAAGAAGGTCATGTAGTCGCTCAATAGGCTATATATATATTAATTTCCCATCTACAGTTAGTAGTTCAAATCTTTGATTTCAAAATGTTCTTTTTCCCATACAGACAGTTTCTTCACCTCCACAGCCACAACACACATATTGACAGTTGTCACTCATAACCTCGGACACGTCCAATTTATTGCATTAGCATCTTGTTTAGCGTTGTGGACTATAGCTTTGGTGCTTTTGTCATGAGAGAGTGGCTTATAACCCCCCCTCCACACACACACACACACACACACACACACACACACACACACACACACACACACACAGATCTCTTGTCCTCCGGTATCCCTGACCAGTTTAATGCAGACAGACAGTGTGTGATTGTCTACCTGCTATCCATACTCGTTCTGTGTGCGTGTGTGTGTGTGTGTGTGTGTGTGTGTGTGTGTGTGTGTGTGTGTGTGTGTGTGTGTGTGTGTGTGTGTGTGTGTGTGTGTGTCTGTGCGTACGTACGAGTGTATGTGTGTGTGTGTGTGTGTGTGTGTGTGTGTGTGTGTGTGTACGTACAGTATGAATGGAGCCGTGTTAATATATAAAACTGTGGTTCCGTGTGTATTGCTGTATATTCTACTGCAGCTTTGCTTTGTATGTGTCTGCAGAAATCTGTGTGTGTGTGTGTGTGTGTGTGTGGGGGGGTGTGTGTGTGTGTGTGTGTGTGTGTGTGTGTGTGTGTGTGTGTGTGTGTGTGTGTGTGTGTGTGTGTGTGTGTGTGTGTGTGTGTGTGTGTGTGTGTGTGTGTGTGTGTGTGTGTGTGTGTGTGTGTGTGCCAGTCTACTCTCTTAGCCTGCCACCACAGTGACACACCAATCAATACTACATCTCCCATGTGGCCATATCCAGTCAAGCTGTCACCAGGAAGCATCGGGGGTGTCAGATGACGAAGGACATCTTCATAATGTAACCACACCATGACCTTGAAGGTCAAATGTCAACCCTGTCTATGTCAATAGCATTTAATAAGGACGCTTTTCAGTCACCTGATTGTGGTTAGTGCTGCTGCGAATGTGCATGTACAATCTGTGCGTGCATACGTGGGTCCATGAGTTTGTGCGTGCATGTGTGTACATAATGCATGTGTATCTGTACTGTATGCCCACACTAGGGCATTCACCGAATAGTCGAATATTCGAATATTCGAATATCAAACCGACTATTCGACTATCAAACCACTATTCGATTATTCTTTTTTTTTTTTTTTTGCCTTTTCTACAGCAGACACGCAGCTGTGAGCTCTGGTGTGACGTCAACTCGCATTCCTTGAGTCAAGTCATCAATGCCATTAAAAAAAATAAAAAATAAAATAATAATAATAATTTTTATATTATTTTATTTTTTATAATCAAATCGATTAATCGAATATTCCAATACTTATAGGTCGAATAATTCAAATGCTAAAAATCACTATTCGTGAATGCCCTAGCCCACACTACATGTTGTTTTTTTTACAACATACCCACTCACACACAGAAAACCACACACACAATCATGCACACAAAATGCAGGCTTTACACATGACACCACTCATTTGGAGTGAGGGTCTGCAGCGTGTCCCTTTGGCCCCTAGCCTACTTGTTCGAGTCTTGAGAGGGATTCCGTAATGTGCGAGCAAGGCAGACACTCATGAAATCATTTTAATTGTAAATGCATGAGGTGATTATGCCAGTGAATTAGCCCAGTGACTTATTGTGGAATAATTTAGTTCAGTCAGGCAGAATGGAGACGGCTAATGTCTACAGAGACCTCACGACACAAGGATGAGGGCGGGTTGGGACCACCGAGGTGGTGCTGGGTGGGTGGATTGGGGGGGGGGGGGGTGGAGAAAGGGAGAGGCGTTAAAGAGAAGAGGGAGATAAAGAATGCAGGAGAGGAATGAAGGCAGTTGACTAATGTGGAATGATGCAGAGACAGTACTGGTGTAGAAGATGCAGGAAGTGGAAAGGAGAAATGGGGACATCTTAGATCTGCTGTGACCTCACGGAATGGATAGATAGATAGATAGATAGATAGATAGATAGATAGATAGATAGATAGATAGATAGATAGATAGATAGATACAGTAGATAGATAGATAGATGTGTGTTTGTCGGTGGATGGATGTTTGGGTGTTTGGATGTTTGGATGGATGGATGGCAACAGCAACCCACATCCCTCTCCCTGCTTACCTTCCCGATCCCTCCAACTACCCACGCACTAAATTATGTTCAGCTGTCAAAGCAATTATTGCCGATTAATCATTTGATTGATGCAGCAAACATGTTTCTGCTTACGACCAAATAATGGATCAATCAGGCAAAGGAGCGAGATCATTTAGAAACACAGGCGAAGCCATAAATTATCTCTGATTGCCTAACACATGATTAATGTTCTGCCAGCGAGGTATACATTGCCCTAATGTGATACATCAGAGTTTCATGTGTAATTGCGCTCTATACAGTGTGGATTATGGGTTGGCATGGTATCAGTTTGGTGCATGTGTGTGGGACTGCTGATTGAAATGTATATTTTTACATGCTGGTTATAACTGAGTTTAAAAAAGATCAATTTAAGCTTAATATAAGTAATATAAGTATAAAAAAGTATACTGTACATTATACATTATACTCATCATATACAGTTCAATATGCAGTAGTGAAAATTGTGTAGAGAAGGAGATTGCATCACTGTCCACCATCATTAGATTGTTTTTGTTAAAGAAACAGCACCAGCTAATTTACCTTGTAAAAGTGATGACACAGATATCTCAAGTAGGCCTACCCCCTTAATATATCAATTGGCCTATACATTTTTAATCATAAATATATGAACATAGGCCCATTTGACATGGGCACATTTGAAGGTCCCAGACCGGCAGTTCCCAAGCTAGGAACCAGAACAGCAGAGACTGAACGCGAACACACTACTGTTATCCATCGCAAAATCCGAACCCACCCAAAGAACCCATCCGTGTCTCAGAACGACCGGGGAGCTGTGTGGACCTACCACAGCCACGGCACGGATTATCCGATAAACAAATGTTTTTATTCTCAAATGTCATGGTACTGTATGTTGCTGAATACATGTTTTAAATCCACATGGGATAATTGTGTATAACTGTGCAGTGGAACATGTATATATGTTAGGCTAGCTGCAGCAGGCTAACTGGCCAAGCCAGACACAAATGCGTCATAGAACATAATCCCTCAGTGACCACAAGAACAACCCAATATTAAAAGTATCAAGTATAGTTTCTCACAACAGCTTGAGGGAATGAGCTCTGCTAACAAACGCCTGGGTACAGAAACTAGCTCATTAGCATTTTAGTATTGTCTTTTGTTACCTATGTATTATTTTATCAGTACAGTTATTTAACAAGACTATGCAATGTTTTTGTATAGTCATGGGTCATAAATATGGTGTTCTAGTCAATATATTCGATTATTCTGGAAATCCATCTGGGATGTGTAATGTCAGTAGGCCTAACTACGTGGCATATTCAGTACGTCTGGGTACCAAGGCTAGCTCATTAGCTTCTTTTACCTGTTTATTCTTTTTATCAGTGCAGTTATTCAACATGGCAATGCAACGTTTTTGTAGTCATGGGTCATGAGTTTTTGTCAATCAGTCAGTAAATATGAAGCTATTGATGTGTCCTAAAATAATAGGTGATAATGATGTTAGGCTATGAAATAACTGTTTAAATAAGGCAGCTTTTTTTTTTATAAAATAAAACGTGACGCTAAGTTGCATTACAGTATTGTACTGTCTATCTAATTTTCACTAACATGTAGGGGCGATATGGTTTATAGAATTCATGCCTTATCAAACTAGCAACTTGTTGTAATTGCATCATTAAAACATCCTAACATACAATATCAAGGTTAAAACATAGGATGACAAACGTACTATAATAAGTAAGTAGGTCGGAGAGGCTTATTGTCAGTATCAGCCAGAGTGTGGGAGTCTATCCCCGTTTTGCAATGCACTACTGGGAGATGGATTGCTGAGGTGGAGCACAACACCTACAATCAGCTCCCAGTACTACCGCACAACTTGCCGCACCAAAGCCGTAGTACTCATACGCTGAGTTGACAAAAACGGCCCAGCAGATTATTGAAAAATATATATCGGGTGTTGTTGATGTTCATTAACACATTGGGTGCCAGAGGTTTATTAAAATATTATACGTTGAGTGCCTGCATTTCTTCCATCCACTTGCGTTCTACGTTTCGTGCTGTATAAGCCCCGACGCGGAAGTGCATGTAAACAAAGCGTGCGTGCGAGACGGCGGAGGGTCCCGACTAACGCCTGGAACAATAATATTTCTAACGCGATCCTCCATTGCAGCGTGATCGCCGATCGAAAACGGCTCGTTTCCACCAGATTAAAAAGAAATGGAGATATTAAGCTTTTAGTCAAGGAGATAACATTGAAAACGCCGACCGGAAGGATTTTTGACATGGAGCCAGATCCAGCCTCTTCTTCTCAGAAACTCCTTGGGTGATGTCAAAGTTTCGTTTTAGCGCCCCACGTGGCCCACATGTATAAAAATAGAATTGGGTCAAAAACGGTCCGGACCGTTTTCGGCACTTCTCGTTTGGATCCTCAAAAACGGTCCGGACCGTTTTTGGCATTCAATGTGTTAATAAAGTAATAAAGTTTCTTATTATAGTGTAGAATATTGTAATTCCCAACAGCATTTTACAATTTACTTCACATGCATCACGTGGCGAAACTTTCTCAAATGACGCCATTCTGGCTGGGCCTTTTCCCGGGCGTTGGGAGGAATTTACGGAATTTACACCTACTACTTCAAACAGCACTGAACATAGGGACTTTCACTGCATTAGCAAATACTTTCAATTGATAATTAAACAATTCAATTGTGACAAAGTAGAGGCCATCATGTTACTCCCACTTTAAGTTAACTCTTTTCCATAGTGATTTACAATGAGCAAACAAACAGGGACTGTTCTTGTGTTCTTCAAACACGAACATGTGTGAAATCTCCATTTTGAAATAGCCTACTGAGTAAGATTTAAGTGACTATTCTGTATTATAGCACTAAATAACCAATTAATCTAAAAAATAAATACAATATTTACCAGAATTGAAAATTATTTATATTTTAGGATGTGTACTTGTTTAATGACTCGGCCAGCTGCTAATTGGTATCCGATAAACTAAAGTAATTTCGAAAAATGAGTGTAGATCCCACTTTGTAAGCACAGTGTGTATGCCAGAATTGGGACAAATTACATTCTCACTATAGCTTCTTTGGCAAGTGACTCATGCCGACATTATTTGTGCTGTTTTCATCTATCCAAAGGTCATGCCTACTAGGCTCAACTTGATTGCAAACCCGGTGAGAGCAGCTTCTCTGCATTATTATTAAAATGTGTGAAATAATATTATCGACTGTAGACAAATCTACAATTTGTCACTGCATTAGAACAACACAATAACCTCCTGTGATCATGTACTGTATTCTATGACTTTGTTTATTAATCATCTGTCACGTTAACATCAGCATGCATGCTAAATCAGCAATTCCCAGCCTGTGGGCCAGGTTCCACTGGTGGGCCATGATGGTTTTGTAAGTGGGTCCCCAAATAGTTTGCAAAATACTAACATATTAATGATAATATAACATTGATATAAAAAAAATAATGTAATTGTCACGGTATTGTTTCATTAAAACCTTGAAAAAGACGGCAGCCGATATGTTGCCATGTTAAGTGATCAGATGGGTCGGCCGCAAACACTTTTGAGCTCTGATCAAGAAGAGGTTGGGAAACCCTGTGATAAATGAACCACCCATGGCTTATCCTCTACATCTGACATCCAGTTTGCCAGAGGCTTAACTCTTTCTTCACACTTCACACAGAAATGAGGTTGACTGGCATTTATTTACAAACATAAGGAACATGTTTACATCTGCCGTCAGAACATCTAAATCCAGTTACTACCTGGCACAAACTTCAGTTTGAACAACATTTTGGTAAACTATTGTCATTACAACATAATTAAGGCTCTGGGTTCCCCCAACAGTTAAATATTGGTAATATTCCCATTACTGGAAAAACATAAGCTAGATGTTTTTAATCACCACTATCAGAGGGTAGTATATATGTTTAAAGAGTAAAGCACAAACCTCCCACCTAATGACTGAGGAGGGAACTGTGATCAATGCTATTTCCCAACTTTGTACTTTTATCGTTTCAAGTTTTAGATGTGTTGGGTTCTTTAGATATTTATGACCCAAAAATGTCTGCTGCTTATTAAAAACTTCAGAAGCAGTTATAGCTGAACCAACACTTATATCTTTAACCTCTCAATTCTATTGAGCCATTTGACATGAACAACTATCCAATTTCAAATGTCGCAGTTTTAGCCAAAATCATGGACTCATTAGTTGCATCACATTTGAAACTTCATTTGACATCATACAACCATACTATCTGATATGGTTTTAGAACTAAGAGTACAGTTACTGCAACTAAGGTGTTAGATGACATTGAGTAAGCCACTGATCACAAATACTAGCCTGGTTCCAAACCATAGACCCCGCCCACTCTCTGAGTGGACTGCCTCTTGGTCTGGTGTTGAAATGTGAGCCTAGGATATCTTCGATACAAAAAGTACCGTCCAATGAGAGTCGAAGGTTGGCGAATCAGCGAATGTCTGCTAAAACAAGCTGTGCGATGACGTCAGATGTAGGCGGATCCGTGGATCTCTTGTGATTGGTTTAGGGAAATTCGAATCCCCTCCCCGTTCGTCGACACTGCAGCCAATTTCAGACTGAAACTCCACGCAGCTTCAGGCTGATAATCAGGCTACACAAATACACCAGTGTAGCTCTATTTATTGACCTCAACATTTGATACTGTGGACCATATCTAGCTCTGGTCCAAAGTGTTATAAGGAGTTCTCATTAACGCTATGGGACTTTTCAGCCATTGCCCGCATACCGCTCGTAGCGCAGCCTCTCTACTCACCAAAACAAAGACCGTTTTAATGTGTTGAAAGCCTACTCTCCTTGGTGGAAAGACTCTCAGCCCCCCACCTTCCGTGTAAAATATATTTTGGCCAGAAAAAAAAAAGTTTGCCGAAGGAAAAATGTTTTAGTTACTCCACTGCACCCCCTTCAGATCTTGTCAATAGAAAAAGTCCATTAACCAGATCTGTAGGGGGCGCAGTGGAGTAACTAAAACACTTTTCCGTCCGCTAGCAAAAGATTAGCTACTGGGCATTATCTGTCTCAGCTTGTCTATGGTGATACTGTTTATAGGTTAACCTGTTTTTCCACCTTAGCTAAGCTTGACTTCCTGTATCATTCAGATCTTGGGTTCATTACAAGTTACAAATAATAGGACCCATCACTGTATAACTTAATTGACTGGCCATCCCTTACATTGTGTAGGGCACATCAATGGTACATTTGAATTGGTATTTATAATTTATGTTCACAAAAATATAGCATGCAAGATGAGCTTGTTTTATCAAGAACCTTGGTAGTGCAATGCATTTAATAAACTATATATATATATATATATATATATATATATATATATATATATATATATATATATATATATATATATATACATATACATATACATATACATATACATATACATACACATACATGTATGTATGTATGTATGTATGTATGTATGTATGTATGTATGTATGTATGTATGTACGTATATATATATATATATATATATATATATATATATATATATATATATATATATATATATATATATATATATATATATATACGTATATATATATATATAGATATATATATATATATATATATATATATATATATATATATATATATATTGAACTAAAACTCTATGACATTTTAATATTAGAAGGAGAAACTCAGATTCATTCCTTCGTAGTTGCACCAACGGGCCTTAGAGGATATAACCTTTTTCCTGACTTTCCATATTGAATCTTTCATTGTGATAATAAAGCACCACTAGTCATGAAGGCTGTAAATCAGTGTTATGTGGAGGGACAGCGAGTGCATTTTCCGGCAGCGGCTGCTGCCGGTGGCGGCGGCGGCGGCGGCGGCTGGAGCTGCCGGTGGCGTCAGCTTTGGGAGTGTGCTGCGTTTGTGTAACGCAGTCCCCACTAATATTATTTACGATTCTGTGCCTATCGGTACATAACTCGGACGCCGCTTAGTCGAATAGCAGACCATCGGCCGGTCGTCGCGGGCACTCGCGCCTGGAGGCGCTCGGGCGAGACTCCTTGGCCTCAAGGTCTGCTGATTCGGCGCGGCTCCGTCATGGTCCAAAACTATACTTTATCGGCGGAAAAAGAAGTTGACTGCCGCTCCTCCACCGGCAGTTCCGCGACTGCCGCTCCTCCACCGGCAGTTTCCGCGGCAGTTCCGCTGCTCCGCCGGCAGCTGACGCTCCACCGCCGGCAGTCACTGCCGGGAGCTGCCGCTCCTCCACCGGAAGTTCCGCGGACGTTCCGCGGCTGTTGCCGCTGCCGGAGAATGCACTCGCTCCTTCTGGTTATGTGAGGTTAATTTTTAAATGCTACACATGCTTCCATGAAGCATTGTAGCTATTTAGTGTAGTCTAATTTTAGTGTATATAAAGAAGCACACATCATTTCCTACAGAGCAATGGTCTTCCTGCTAGGCCTTGGGCCTGTCCCACCTCCAACGGTACCCATGGTGGACTATGCATGGCAGGGGCGTCCTATTCCCTGAGCCAGGCCGAAACCTGGCCGCATACAAAAAAATGGGTTTTGCTGTAGGGTCATCAGCTGGGGACCACCGTTCATGGATGTTTTGCCATAGATAATCAAGTCAAAACCTAGTAAATGGCTGGACCATATGAAATGCTGGAATTTGATTTATTGGGACTGGGGCTGAGCGAGTTCATACAAACTTATTAAATCATATCACAAAATGTGCTACAGTCATCTCATCAATCATGAAGTTCTTTCACCAGACATTAGTGTGTTTCATAGACAGTAAAAAAATAAGTGTGTTCATGAAGTGCCTACAGTATATGTGTTGTATGTGTTGCCTCGTTTATTGGTGTTAATCAAACATGGATCAGGAAATGATATGTATTATTTCCTTGGCCTGATGGTAAAGTGTAAACAAAAAATGATGCTGATTGATCAAGTAGTTTGCTAGATTATCTGCAGAAATACAGACACTCACACTAACAGACAGACAGACAGACAGACAGACAGACAGACAGACAGACAGACAGATAGAGACAAGGGTGAACACAAGATGTTCTGCCCTTCTTGCGGCCTGGCAGGGATAATTACAACTATTCAAATGGATGCCAATAATTGTTTTGGAATTGTTTGCTATTAAGAAAGGGCATTGTGGTGGGGGGTTATAATGGAGGATTCTGCTTACAAAGACATTTGAATTACTTTGGACAATTTTACTTTACTTGCACACTGTGCTCATAAATAGTTTTCTCCAGTTTACACATAGGGTACATGCGAGTGTAATACTCCCTCTGCAGAGCCCTGCAAATGATGAGAAAAGGGTTTGCTATATTAGGATAGGCAGAATGCAATCTGCAATGGGCTAGTTTGTTGTTAGCCCAACCAGACGATCAATGGTGTAACTTCATCAGTCAGTCAGTCAGTCAGTCAGTCATTCAGTCAGTCAGAGATATTTGCTTTCATAGGGCAGGCCAAACTGTTGCGGTCGAGCCAAAAGATACAACATATGAAATAACACAATATAATAGGCTCAGACAGTGAATGTCAGTATAGTTTTAACCTGGATGGAACAAGGTCTGTGATTCCCGTATGAAAAGGGAGGGAGCGTCCATAGTACTCTGACTGATCGAGTTGTTGAACGTGTCAACAGGATGATGATACTTGTTGAGTCCTACAATTTTTGCCAAATGATTCATTGAATATTAGCTCACAATGTCTCCTTTTTTTGTCAGCTTCCACTCCTTCATGTTTCCCTGGGGAATCTAAGCACCGGATTATGAGGCAGAAATGTTCCAATAACCACAGAACTCTTCCTAAATCACTTCCACTACTCCGCTACGGAAACCAAGTAAAGTTTGCAAAGAATTGGGGGTCAGTTTTAGGGATGGGTTTGTTGAAATCAGGCCCAGCCGAGGTTATATGCTGTTGTTCTCATCCTTTTTTTTATCAACCTAGGTGTCAGTGTCACCCTGACTTTACAATAGACCGAAGCTTGTACATGGAAATGCTGTTACCAAATGTCCAATGTCTCTTGCTCATTCTTTAGGTCTGTGGTGATGTCTCTCCACACAATATTCCTCCATGACTCACTTTCTCATCCCCTTTTGCCCCATCTTACCCTCCCTATCCTCTCTCGCCCTGTGCTTCTCCCACCCTCTCTCTCACTAGCTTTATAAAAAAATATTAATACAAATGACACAATCACATTGTTCTTAGTACCACAGTGCCACCAAGTGGTGGGAAATAAATTGGCTCCCTCTGAAACAAAAGAGAAACAAAATACCCTGTCGACAGTCATTCTGAAACACAACACACTTTACACTGGGGCGCATACACGCACATGTGTGCACGCACGCACGCACACGCACACACACACACACACACACACACACACACACACACACACACACACACACACACACACACACACACACACACACACACACACACACAGGAGCAGTGATGGATGGGAGGCGTTAGTGAACGAAAGATAACAATTAAAGGATGGTCTAAGAACACAGTGAAACCAATACATTGTGAATTACATCTCGCTAAACACAGAAACTGCTACCTTTGAGAAAGACAGAGAGAGACAGAGAGAGAGAGAGAGAGAGAGAGAGAGAGAGAGAGAGAGAGAGAGAGAGAGAGTGAGAGTGAGAGAGAGAGAGAGAGAGAGAGAGTGATAGATGGATAGAGTGAAACAAATATAATATTTAAAGAACGAGCATGGATAGAATGAGAAGTGTTCAATCAGTCTCCTGACTGCAGTGTGCTGTGAAAGGTAATGCTACTCTGCAACAACAAGGCTACTGCTACCTTGGTCCCAGGGCTGCTTGTACTGGACTAATTAAACGCACACACACGCACGCACGCACGCACGCACGCACACACACACACACACACACACACACACACACACACACACACACACACACACACACACACACACACACACACACACACACACACACACACACACACACTCAAAGCTAAATTAGCTTCTAACCATAAAGTTTTGGCATCTAACACTAATCCCAGAACCTACCTCAGAACTCACCCCTGAACATAGCATCTATATGCCTATCCTAACCCTGTCCCCAACCTCAATCTTTTACTAATTGCAACCAGCTGTAAAAGCCATGTTAGCCTAGCCTCGCGTGGCCAGACAATATCACACGACACACTGCGTGGATATTAGTCTGGTCCCTATCAACGATAGATTTTTTTTCCAAGGGGCGGTTACAAAAAGATCAAAACGGACTCTATTGGTTAGACCTAAACCAATCAGAGCAGTGCTTCCTTGTACGAACCAATCAGAGCAGTGGTTCCTTGTACGTCATTGCTCCAAATAAGGTGATAAGCCCGCCCACATTTGGATACTGGGCCCTGATTGGTCCCTCACGACTTCGGAGGGAGAGAAATGAAATCTCTATTGAGGGGGGCCAGACCTAATCTGCCGAGGGCTAAAGTGCGATGCGATTTTGCAAAGGCAGATTCGTCTGGAACCAGGCTAATGTTAGCCATGAAAACAGCCATTTCCTTATGAAAACTAGATCATTATGTGTGCATCTGATGGAAATTTCACACATATCCATTGACTGTACAAAAAAAAATCTTACAAAATGGCTGATTTACAACAAAGTGTTGCAACAGCCTAATTCAAAATAAATGATGGTAGGCCTACTTTCAGAATATACAATGAACTGAACAGAATAAATGTTAATGTATGTACTATATACCTGAAGGATATGCAAACATAAGAGTATCATGAACATGAGATAGTGGGTTATTGCAAATATTGTGGACATCATAACAATGCTACACAAAATTAAGAAGGAGAATGACCTCATGTTACCTTACATTCTAGGTTTTTGACTGTCATTCTATCATTCAATTCACTTTATTGTTGAGTGAGCAAGTAAGAGGTTCAAAGTATTTGAGCTCAAAGACACATTGGGTATTGCTGGTATCATATCCAAACATAAGGTAGGATAATCCTCTTTATTTTAGACAGAACCCATTTCACTGCACGTACTATATCTTATACTTAACTTAGATTACACTCTGACTGTTGCTTTTAAACCACTCCTCTTCTTGAGTTCTTGATAATATTCGTATCATTGGTTTTACTCTTCCTCCTTTGGGTTGAGATGTTTATTTATATAAAAAAAAGATGTGTGTGTATGTGTGTGGTTTTATCCCCTTTGTCAGTTACCTGACTGTCATCCAGGAATTTTCTCACTTCTGCAAAAAAAAAAAATCATGAATCCTCAGTATCCTTGTTCCAAGGTCCATTATCTGACCTTGAAGTGGTGATTTGTTTCTGGACGTTTGTGACCCAAAGCAAACTAGCCATGCATAAACAACTACAAACAACAGAGGGAAGGGCGGCGTGAGATTCACAGCATGGTGCATCATTACTGCATCATTACCACATCATTAAGATGAGACAGATTGGACGAGGACTAGGCAAAAGCCATCCTAGTTTACACATTCAGAGAAACATGGAGGACGGGAAAGAGAAAGAAAAATACAGGCCAAATACAGTGGGAATGGAAGTTAAAAACGAGAGAGGAAATGCCAAGTATTGCATGTGTGTGCAATACATTTTTTGGCATTTCCCCCTTTTCACCTCTCATAGAATGAATGTGAAGACTCTTAAACGGCAAATACGGCACACCCAGTGTCAGACCACTCAGCTCCTGAACGTTAATGTTAGCATTCAGGTTCCCCCCCTAATCTCACACTCAGACCCTTGCACCTCCTTCTCCCTTCTCCTCCTACTTTCTCCGCTCGCCGGGTTCTACCTCCCCAGGCTCTTGGAGTGCATTAATCAGTCAGGCCACGGCAACGGGCCTATTACTCATCTGGTCAGAATGAGAGAGAGAGAGAGAGAGAGAGAGAGAGAGAGAGAGAGAGAGAGAGAGAGAGAGAGAGAGAGAGAGAGAGAGAGAGAGAGAGAGAGAGAGCTGGGAGAGAGAAAGGGAGAAAGAGAACCCACGAGACCAAGTAAGGGACAGAAAGAGAGAGAACAAAGAGAAAAAGAGACACATTGAGAGATAGATAAATAGATAGATGGACGGACGAACGGATAGACAGACAACCCAGCCAACAAACAGACAGACAGAAGTAAGAAAATGGACTGTAAGAAAAACCTTTAGAAAGGGAATTTCCAAGGGGATCTTTTTTTGTTTACCTCGAACTGACTAGCCCCCCCGCCCCCCCCCCCCTTTTTTTTTACCATCCATCTATCCATCCATGCTTTCACCTGGCTAGTCAGTCAAGCATCAATCCATTAATCTATGTCCTTATATATTGCTACGCCCTCCTAATCATATGTCCATCTATCCATCCATCTCTTCACTTCCCCTGTCACCGTGCTCTCCATCTTTATTCCATCTCTGTCTAGCCACCTGTCTCCGCAATGTTTTCTGCCTCCATTTATGTTGCATTGTCCTTCCTGTACTGATTGATGGCAATGTGTTTAACAAAGGGCTAACATTATGGTTCAAATCAAAACGGCAGTGCTCACATGAATAGACATGCTTTTGGTTTATTGGTATGATTATGTTGCCTTGTTTTATAGTCCATGTATTGTGTCTGATTTTGATTATAGTGATGTATAATTCCATGTATTTGACTAGGTTTTAGATTATAGTGTTATTCTATTCAGAAAAAGGCGTCCTGTGCACAGGTGTTGAAAAACAATGCATCTGGTTTGTCCAATATGCAGTCATTGTGATGTCCAAATAAAATAAAATAAGCAAAAAATAATGTGCTTCAGAATAAATAAAATAGAGTTTTTATTTTCTGGTCAGCCACAGGACAAAGCAGACAGGATAAAGGATAAAGAATGCACACGGAGATCCCCATTGAAATACAGTATTACATCCATATGAGTTTCATTTGAATGTAGGGGCTTGCAGCTCTGAATCAGAAAAATATACCCCCATACTGTATATGAGTAACATCACCATGGGTACCACCATGGTGACCCTGTGAGCTGTTCCATTCTTCAATGTCTACGGAGCAGCGCCATGATTTGTCTCAAGATGGCAAGATTGTCACTCTTTTGATTGATTGATTGAATACTTTATTAGATATAAATGTAGGTACAGTCAGACATTTAGGCTAAAAGGATATCACAAAAAAAGTCCAGGGGACTTGTTTCCATTGTGGTCCAATTACAAAAGTACAATATTATAAAAATAACATTATGTGAATTATATTTTATTTTCCCATTTGGATGATGATGGAAAAGAAAAATACACATATTTCAAAGCCTGAGAAGATAAAGAAACCCAGGTTTTATCAGAAGTGGATAATATCCACAGCAATGTCATTGCCATGGGGACAAATGGGTCCATTAAGCAAATGGTTCCTGTTGGTTGTTACCGACTAAAGATTATTGTACAGAAAGAGCTATTGAATGGGTCACCTCAGTTGTAGTCAATAATTTAGAGGACCTTAATCCATACCATGACCTCTCTGTTAGTGAGTCTTTCTTTATTTGTCTTAGATCTGTGAGTCTGTGAAGCAGTGAGGGAGCGGACGCAACTTTAGGAAAGTGTAACATGACTGAAGCTATTAAAGGGCTAATTGAAGGCACTTAAAAACCCGACATGTACATGCACACACACACGCGCGTGCACACAGACACACACTCACACGCACACGCACACGCACACGCACGCACGCACGTACGCACGCACTCACACACACACACACACACACACACACACACACACACACACACACACACACACACACACACACACACACACACACACACGCACACACACAGGAAAAGAGTGGGAGAAGTAAGCCCAAACCTTAGCAAATGGCAAGCTGCGGAGAGAAGGAGAGAGAAACACAAGACATTGCACTCTATTGCACTATACAGTAGTAGTGCTGTACTACTCTAAAATCTTTTCAAAACCCAGAATAACCTCAATAACCTTCATGTAACCAGAAATGTCCCAGTAAGATTACATACCAGTTGCCTTTGTTAGGTTAGTGATGTGGTTTATTATTTCTGTAATTGGCCAATGTTTTCTCTCATGGGCTGATTGAAGCATTTTGGTTGTCCAATTCAGGATTCTCTTTGATATAGACTCAGCTCATTCCAGGTACCTGCAGTGGTTACACATATCATTCAACAATTCTGTCTATGTATTGTATGTCTGTTTACAGTACGATCTTATTACAGGGAATGGACCCATCAATCAACATGATCACTGGAGGTTTGCAATAGGGATCAAAGCATGTCAAGTCATGCTTTAATGTATATAGCACATTTCATTCACATGGGAGTTCAATGTTCTTCTTCTTTCGGCTAATTCCCATCAGGGTTGCCACAGCGGATTATCTGTTCCAATCTGCTTCTGTTTTCTGTGTCTTCCTCGGTCACTCCTGCCACCGGCATGTCCTCTCACCGCATCCATAAACCTCCCAATGTACCCCTCATCCCTCCTCTGCACATGTCCAAACCTCGCCTTATCATCACAAGCCTTTGTTTTATCCCCAAACCTTCTCACCTTCTCATTTACGATCTTGTCCCTCTTTGTCACTCCTAATTGTCACTCCTAATGAGAATCATAACATCCTCAATTCTGCCACCTCCTGCTCCACCTCCTATGTTTTTGTCAATGCCAGTTTCTAAGCCGTACAGCATGGCTGCCCAAGTGAAAAAAGTATGTTTTTTTTTTGTGCTAAAGTATACTTAGCACAATAAGTGTTGATTGTCAATTTGAACTTTTGTCAAAGCATACTAACAGTGCATTTTTGCCAAAATATATTTAGCAGATATAATCAGAGTGCATTCAAAAATATATTTCTACAATGCACATTAAATGTCAACATGAATTAATTTGTCATTTAGCACATTTGTTAAAAGTGTACTAAACAAAAAATATATATTTAATTAAATAAAAATGTACTTTTCAAAAATCTATTCATATAATGTTTAATTTTGGTTTAACTTAAGTACATTTAATGTCAAATATATTTTACATTATTATATTTTAAGTGCTTTTATAGTATATTCATAGCAAATTATCCTCAATATGCACTTAATTTAAGATATACTATAATATGCTTATTAAAAGCATACTTTTCACAAAAACTATTTAAAATATGTTCAAGTATATATTTGTGAACTGTAAGTATGTTAATGCCTATTTTATTGAAGTTTCACTTAAGTACTACTTCGTAAAAGTACAATTTTCATCAGTGTATTTATAGTATAAGGCTGAAAAAATATACTGAAAAAGCATTATACTTAAAGTTTTCTTTAGTATACTTTTTAAGTATACTATTTATGAATATGTTCCTGGATGCTATTAGTAATATACTTCTTAACATTATACTTGTAATATACTTGTTTTAAAGTGCATTCAATATATATTTCTACAAAGCACATTAAATACTAACATAAATTAATTTGTAATTTAGCAAATCTTTTTAAAATTTACTACTGTGCTTTGTAAAAAACATTACATTTTGAATGCACTTTAAAACAAGTATATTAAAAGCATAATTTTAAGAAGTATATTACTCCTGGATGCTACTAGTAATATACTTCTTAACATTATACTTGTAATATACTTTTAAAGTGCATTCAATATATATTTCTACAAAGCACATTAGTAAACTTAAAAAGAAATGTGCGAAATTACAAATTAATTTATGTTATTTAATTTAAGTATATTAAAGATATGTTTTAGCATATCTTTAGTTCAACTTTTAATATACTAAGTACTACTTAAGTCTTTCCAAAATAAGACAATTTAAATGTAATTTATAAAAAGTACAAAAATTGTATATTAAGTATACTTCTGAAAAATATATTTAGTATATATTTTTTTCACTTGGGTGGTCTCACTCCTGTCTTATATATCTTCCCCCTCACTCTTGCTGGTACCCTTCGGTCACAAATAAACTCCTGACACTTTCCTCCATCTGTTCCACCCTGCCTTGCACTCTCCTCTACACCTCTCTTCCACACTCCCCATTACTTTGGATACTTGAACCCATTTCATTCACATGCAAGTAAAATCTGTAGGAGTACTGTAAAAAAATGTGTTTTGCGAAAAGTTGCTTCCTGGTGGCGCTATAACAGGCCCATGTGAAAACATTTGGGGCAGAGGTCCTGAATTGGCATCCAGGGACACACACACAGGGACACACACACACGGATGGACGGACGGACGGACAGACAGGGTGCAAACACTCTTTCGGCATGCCTTTCGGCCTGGCGGAGACAATAAACAACTAGAAAAAGTGCTCCTCGGAGCACTGGTAGGTTATTTTGGCATCCTGGTGGTGCTATAATAGGCCAATGTGAAAGGGGTGCCATTTCTTCCTATAGGCCGTGCACGGCAATCGGACACTGCATTCATGATTTGAGGCATTTTGTTCAAAAAAATTGTTTTGCTAAATTTGACCTGCTGGTGGCACCATAACAGGCCAATATTAAAAGGTTGGCATTTGTTCCTCAACATGGTGTGAATGTGTGTGGAAAGTTTCACCGCAATCAGACGCTGCGTTCATGATTTGCTGCATTTTGTTCAAAACAAGCCACTACTGCAAACTTTAGATGTTAATCATAGCCAATCAGGATGGAATATGAAAAATCAAACAGATCCGTCTTGATCACATGACTATAGAGATCATGTGTACCGATTTGCGTGAAATTTGGATAAAATGTGAAGGAGTAATATAAAAAAAATGTTTTACTTAAGTCGGCCTCTTGGTGGCGCTATAAAAGGCAGATGTGAAAAATGCAGGGCAAAAGTTTTTCCTTGGCCTCTAGGGAGTGCGTATGCAAAGTTTTATACAGATCGGTGCAGTTATAGGTAAAAACACGAATCGGCCTGTTATAGCGCCACCATGAGGCTGATTTGATTTTTTTTTGTGGCATTTCTTCCTCTGCATATTGGGAATGTGTGTGCAGAATTTCAGGGAAATTGCATGCTGTGATCATGATTTGAGGCATTTGATTCAAAATGGAGCACTCCTGCAAACTTTGGAAGCCATTTTTAGCCAACCAGGATGGTTGGCTAATCCAACCTTTTTATAAACCAGCTCCGCGCTCACGTCAAAATCGCGTCGCTCCGCTCGCGCTCCGCTCACATGCTCTGGGTCAGGTAGGATAGTGTGGGGCAGCAATGTGCGGAATGCACCAATCAGGCTGGAATGTGAGAAATCGTACGGATTGTACGGATCCGTCTTGATCACTTGAC
This sequence comes from Gymnoscopelus braueri, assembly GCF_963280865.1. Classification (NCBI taxonomy): domain Eukaryota; kingdom Metazoa; phylum Chordata; class Actinopteri; order Myctophiformes; family Myctophidae; genus Gymnoscopelus; species Gymnoscopelus braueri. Next base: position 31,932,961 of record NC_137604.1, on the reverse strand, counting down.
TAAAGAGATAATATGTACCGATTTGCGTGATGTTTGGACAACATTTGTAGGACTAAGGTAAAAAAAAAAAAGCTTTGCAAAAATTGGCCTCCTGGTGGCGCTATAATAGGGCAATGTTGAAAGGATGGCATTTGTTCCTCAACATAGAGCGAATGCGCGTGCAAAGTTTCACCGCAAAGAGGTTGGTCTGGTCGGAGCACTCCTGCAAACTTTGGAAGCCATTCTTAGCCAATCAGGATGGAAAATGAAAAGTCTGAAATAACTGTTTTGTTTAATGACTATAGAGATACTGTGTACCGATTTGCGGGATGTTTGGACAAAATCTGTAGGAGTAGTGTCAAAATATGTGTTTTGCAAAAAGCAGCCTCCTGGTGGCGCTATAAGAGGCCCATGTGAAAAATTTGAGGCAGAGGTTCTGAATTGGCATCTAGTGAGTGTGTGCGCACAGTTTCGCTGCCATCATGCCAACAGTGCGGGAGATTACTGTTCACAGACGGACGGACAGACGGACGGACGGACGGACAGGGTGCAAAACATACTCTCTCTCGTCTTGCCTTTCGGCCTAGCGGAGACAATAATAATAATGTTTCAACATAGCACTGGTGCAATCAACCTGAAATAGCAAAATATGTTATTTATTTCTGTTTTGACAGTACAGTATAGGGACATGGACTAGGAACACTTCCATGAACATTACAATTTAATTAAGCATAATTTGGTGGGACTTTCCTTTCACCAGATGCCAATATTGAACATCTGTGAACAAGCAATTTGATATAATAATGTTATAATTTGGAATATGAACAAATGTTGATTAATATTCCTTTACTTCCACTTGTATGCTATGCCAAGAGATGCTGCGTAGAGATGCTGCGCAGGTCCTACGAAGGGTCTTACGTGCGTCCACACAGGCTGCGCAGTACCTTAGCAGGCACGTAAGAGCCGGGTTTTCCTAAAGCGATTTCAGGTCGTGCGTAGCCTACGCAGCTTGCGTAAGAGCCTCCTACACAGCTGGGACCCGGCGAAACCTACGCTCTACCCTCATTAGTAGCAGCTGGTTGTGCCCTACGTGCTATCTAAACTGGCTTCGGGAGACACCATCGTCGTAGGTTCTCAAGTGCACGGGGTTATGTATATGAAGATCACAAATGCATTTTCCCTCGCTATCTCACGGGTACTACAGGCACGCTTGACAAGCTCTTAAAAGTTTTGTGTGTGAAGGAACCCAACCATTTTCTATGGTAGCGATACCATCCTTCACAAGTATAATAGAAACCTTGAGATCTCAGGGTACATTAATAACATGTAACCCATAATGTTATATGCTCCAAAATACAAGAATCTGCAAAGACGTGAAGAGCAAAATCAGTTGAGCGCCGTGAACCAGGTTGATAACACAACAGACTGCGGAGCAGCCAGACAGCAGAGTTACTTGCAGGGTAGGTGTCATCTGTCACTGGATACCTCTTTAGAGAGGCACTTCACAACATTAGCTTTCAGGCGTGTCAAAGGCTCGCACATGTTTGATGTCTTCTTTACTGCAGTATTACTGGAAACCCTTTACCACATCAGAGAAAAGGTGACCAGGACGACAAAACACACTGATGATGAGTCAGGCTGCAAACCTTGTCAGGTGTAAATGGGCATGGTCTATGTGGTGAGCATCATGATCAAAAAAAATGCTGATTGTATGATCTATACGGTTCAAGATTTATTGGCCAAAACATTAAGGGCCG
>NC_137604.1:31901225-31928725 GCF_963280865.1 Gymnoscopelus braueri | reverse complement strand
GGCCATGCTCGGTTGCTTTGGCTAATGGAACTCTCCTGTCTCTACAAGGCCGTGCAATGTAGTGGAGGACCAGGCCCCTTAACTTATCAGCTCTGTGTGCGCGCGGCCGCGCGCACGTGCGTGCGTGTGTGTGTGTGGACCTGGTATTTTTTTCCAAAGATAAGGCACAGGATTTTGGGCTTGTTTAAAAAAAGAGAAAGATTTGTTGTTAGGAAAATCTATGGTATCTATTTTCCCCATAGGTTTGTGTGGGGATTTGGGGTAAGGCAAATAAACACCTTTGATATCATTAGGCTAGTGAGCAGACTGCATCTCAATGTGTCAAATTGAGTGGCAGTCTGCTAGATGACAGGGAGGTAGGAAGCACCAGATGACAGGCAGGCACCATAGATGACAGGGAAGTACCATAGGAAGCACCATAGATGACAGGGAAGTACCATAGGACACACCATATAAAACAGGGAAGCACCATAGGAAGCACCATAGATGACAGTTAAGCACCATAGGAAGCACCATAGAAGACTATATAGATGATATCTAGAAGGCTATATTGGGGACCCATGGAACCCCTCAAGGACTACTGGTGGTCCCCTGACCCCAGTTTGAGAACCACTGCTAAAACACTGTAAAAATGTGTATTGATATAGTAAGAGGAACTTTTTCTGGCAACTATCTGGGAAATGGGTAGTCAAAGCTTGAGTCATTTTGCCACAATCTGAAGTGGTCAGTTTGTATATTGCTTGTAGGTGGAGAAGTTTGTTTTGTGCAGATTGCTATGTCATTGGCTCCTGAAAATGTTATGACAATGTACGGTTTCAGCCATTGTTGTTGGTCAGTTGCTGTTGATTGGTTTCTTGTTTTCTATGCCCAAAGTCACTGCTGTGTCTCGCCAGATCTGACCTCTAATGTGCTCCCGCTCTCTGAGAGCTTTACAGGCAATACAACTTTTGATTATTTTCTTTCTTGGAAACGACACTAGTCTGGCGTCTCTACTTATTATTCAAAGTTCATAGTTCAAGGTGATCTTAATTGTTGAGAGAGAGAGAGAGAGAGAGAGAGAGAGAGAGAGAGAGAGAGAGAGAGAGAGAGAGAGAGAGAGAGACATAGTGAGTGTGTGTGTGTGTGTGTGTGTGTGTGTGTGTGTGTGTGTGTGTGTGTGTGTGTGTGTGTGTGTGTGTGTGTGTGTGTGTGTGTGTGTGTGTGTGTGTGTGTGTGTGTGTGTGTGTGTGTGTGTTTCAAAGTATAATTGAAATAACATGTTATGACAGGTTATAATAAATAACCAAAGCATATTACTATACATAGTTATTATAATTACATTATAATTACATTATTCATCTAATATACTCATACATACTTACTTACATACTTACTCATACTTATACATCTAATAATGCTGGGCTAGTTTTGGAGTTGAAGATGCTTATTTTGGGCTTATTCTTTTTAGAGGTGAGGCTTCTTGTTTTGGGCATCTTTTTGGTGCTTATGTTTCTCGCAAGAGTTGGACACTGGCTCCAACTCTGTCATGGGTAGAGTCCATATGCCTATATCTGCATCGGATTGTAGCAACTCACCCACTGCACTGAACTGATGATGAATGAGGTATTTTCACAACATGGTATGCAAGTTAGACCAGAGGTCTTCAACAGGGGGTCCGGGACCCCTAGGTGGTCGTCAGAGTTACTACAGGGGGTCCGCCAAATCTTTGTGTTATAGGATTTCTGTTTTTACATTAACCACTTGAACCCTATAGCATCCCTACAGGGGAACATTAGCCGAAAATAGCCGATCTACAAGCTCACAACGCCTCGCAGCGCAAAGAGAGGGGGAAAAAGAGCAGACAGAGTACAGTACAGAGTGAATATTTACTTAGTGTTGATGGTTTAAGTGGTTAAATGTCTGAAAATACACATTAAAGGAGACATCCGGACATTTTAAGTGTTATCTTTGATGTGTCGCTAATCACTCACCATCATTGAAATGGACGTTGACTTATTTCAGAGAGTCCCGTCTCCTGCAGTGTGGCGACCCCCTCCGTTGGCATAATGGGAGCCCGTGTAAGAGTGAAAATCGTCTATTATAACCGATGCAAAGTTAGTATTTTCTCTACTACTGCTCATTGTGGAGTCTAATGATACTCAAACATGCACTTAAAGTCCCCGACATGCTAACGCTAATGCAGAACTAGCTAACACTGGTTGCTTGTTTCTCTCCCTGGCAACACCGAGTTGCCAGGTTCTGGGGACTCTCTGGGGACTCTCTGGAATAAGTCAACGTCCATTTCAATGATGGTGAGTGATTAGCGACACATCAAAGATAACACTTAAAATGTCCGGATCTCTCCTTTAACATGAAACCAACATCTAAGAAAAGCTTTAATCTGCAACACAAGTTTATGCAATATATAGTGGGGGTCCCTGCTCCATCTCTCTCTCAGAGAGGGGGTCCTTGGCCTGAAAATGTTGAAGACCCCTGACTTAGACCATTGTTATGAGTGCGTCTGAAGAGAGACACGACACAGCATACCAAATATTGCCCGCAATATTTAGTCGAATATTTTATCTGCCTAACAATCAAAAGTGTGACTCATATTGTGATTATATGTAATCTGACTCAAGGGAAGCATGCAAATTGAAAACAATAACAATACATTGATCACTAGGGAACACCACAGGAAAAGGGGAACTGAGAGGATGACGCCTCCCCAATTACATGTACCACCAAAAATCTCAGTGAGGTATGAGTGAAACGAATCTAATCCCTGCTTCCAACAGATTTTATCATGGATTTTATAGATTAAAATGGCGTGGTGAACAACATCAAAAGCAGAGCTAAGATCGAGGAGGATTAAAATCGCAGTCGAATCTAGCGGCACGTACTAGATCATTGATGACCTTTAAAACAGTTGTCTCTGTTCTGTGGAAAGCACGGAAGCCAGACTGAATATCCTCAAAAACACTATTAAAATCATAAAAGAGATCAATTGAGTGAACACCAGTTGTTGTTTTTTTTTTAAGGAACCTTAGAAATTGGTCTAAAATTGTTAAAACAAGACAGTCCCGTTTTGGCTCCTTCAGTAGGCTAATGGTTGAACCAAGGCACTTTTAAGGCAGAAAGGAAACAAGCCAGAGGACAATTTATAATAGTTAAAATATTGGGGCCAATAGTCTGCAATATACTTCCTTTAGGAATCTGGTGGGAATAATGTCCAATGGGAAGGAAGAGGATTTCATACAAGAAATGGTTTCTTCTGGGGTTGTCATAGAAATCTGCTCAAAATGGGTTAGCAGAGCACAGAGCATCCACCAAGGTCTCTGGGCTCAGGGGAAATCTACAGCCTAATCACCTCTATTTTATTTGTAAAATGAAAGAGAAACTCTTCACACATTTCAAAAATATAGAAAATTATTCCCCATGGACACTGCATGTGCACGTGTGTGTTTATGTATGTATGTATGCGTGTTCATGTGTTGGGGTGGGGATGGCATGGGATTTGCAACATTGTTAGCAATCATTTTTTTCACCCAAGGCTTTTTCAGTCTCGTCCTGCCCTATACCCCAAGGCTTTATGTAAATGTGCGCTTAAGAAAACAAATGGTATAAGTGAAACCCGCCTCTTTATATTAACAATGAATGCTTTCATTGAGGTCCCCTACTCGCTTCCTTTACCCCCTATAGTGAACAAAGCGGAACTGCAGATTGTCCTATAATAAGTGTGTGTGTGTGTGTGTGTGTGTGTGTGTGTGTGTGTGTGTGTGTGTGCGTGCGTGCGTGCGTGCGTGCGTGCGTGCGTGCTTGTGTTTCTTTGTCTGCTTGTAAGTGTGTTCATTTGTGTCTACAATATGCATATCATCGCTGTTGGGCAGATACGTCCATATTATTTCTTATTTTTTTCTTCCAGAAATGAATGCCCTATTTCTGATGTATGACAGTTGTTGCACAAAATAAGTGAAAATAGCCGATCTACAAACTTACAAAGCATTGTGGTCCAACGCGTTGTAGACCGTATTTTTAAAAAAAATGTATTGCCGATTTTCAAAACATACAATCTGATAATGACATGCCCAAAATTGGGATGCCAGGTTGAAAGTGATTATGTGATTAGGGTTTTATCAATAGTTAAACAAGGAAACATGTTAAAAAGAGCTTGTGACTAAATAATAACTACATTGGATCCATTGGATTAACACAGACACCGTTTTTCCCATATCCTGAAAAGTAACAGTTCTGGTCATACAAGGTTTCCTATCGATAGATGTGGATAATGGTATGTGAAGCACACCAGAGGTTAACAGTGCAGCACTCTCTGCTCTCTTCCCTGCCCTCAGGACCAATTTCCAGTTTGGGCTAATAGCAACGCTGTGTGTAGCCAAGACTGTTAAACGTGTATTGATGAAGTGGTTATTCCTGCAGGAACAAAAGGCCTGCTTTATAAACAGAGCGCCTGGAGGACAGGATGAGTGGAAAAGGAGAAGGGAAAGGACGCAAGGATGCAGCTAATGATTGTAATTGAGACATCGATGGCGGTTTGGATTGGCCTATCGAGTGGGCTTTATTGTTGTTGGTGTGTGTGTGTGTGTGTGTGTGTGTGTGTGTGTGTGTGTGTGTGTGTGTGTGTGTGTGTGTGTGTGTGTGTGTGTGTGTGTGTGTGTGTGTGTGGCCACACAGTGGACCCCAACCAACGAAGTGTTTGACGTGAGAATGATGCCCCATCACAAGGGAATTTCTTCACAAAGTTTGAAGCCAATGGAGCTGAAAACATTCTGGATCTTCACAGCTTGACACGTCTGCAATGGCAAGATCATATCATGCTGCTAATAGATGACACGATGAAATGCTGAACAATACAAACAAACACATCTATTTACTGCACATAATTACATCGACATGATTGTATTATTGGCCACTTAAACCATCTAGTCTTAAGCTGGCTCCAGACCAAACCGATTTTGGGCCGACTTGGCGTCGGGAAGCGTCGTATATAGTCGTCCAGTCGGTTAGGGGTCCGTCGGGGGGGTCCGTCGGGACCTTTTCGGCCGACCCAGAGCCGACCGAACATGTTCAGCTTTTTAGCCGACTGGGGCCCGACTGGAGTAGATATGTAGCAGAGACGAAGTGACAACAGAGGGCTGTCGGTGTTGCCAGATTATGTGAGAGAAACAAGCGACCATGTCTATGAAAACCTACATTCACTGTTTCTCGTTGTTGCTCCCAGAGAGAGAGATTGATTGATTTGACCTACTTTTCCGCTGTGGTGATGTAATTTATTGGGATCAGGTGTGTAAGATTCCAATAGTATAAACATTTTAATTGGCTTTCATATACTCTTAATATATTTTTTTCAAATTAGATTTGGCCTTAAAGATCGAAATGTGCTCAGTTTTGGCTATTTTCTGGGTGCTAATTTCAATAAATTAATTAATGTATTTAATTTTGATTATTCGAATAACCGTTTTCAAAAATGTTGTGTACATGTCAGAAGTGGTGGAAAAAGTACTCAAATGTTTTACTTGAGTAAAACTGTAAAAGCATCAATGCGCGATTTTCCTGTCAATAATTTTTTTTTTTAGACACCAGTCCCCTGTTCGTTTGTCAACAATGATCTAAATGGGAAGTTTATTTCAGCAGCTAGAATATGTGACAGTTTTAGTCCGTTTTTTGGTGCGCAACACAACCATAGTTTAAGTGAATTGGTTTCACCTGTTGCTGCTGTGCGGAGTGTGCGCTACAGGGCATATCTCCGCCAAGCCAGGGTGACCTACCCAGGCTCATGAAATTCCTATTCAGGCATAGTAGCCAATTAGAATGAAATCTGCAAAAAAGACTCATATACTGATACAGAACCATATATTGGCTATATATTATGGCTGTCTTGTATGCTCCTTTTTATTATTATTTAAAAACAATTTAAAATCGTGAAAATAGCCAATCTACAAGCTGTAATTATTAATAATTAAGAAATACTATATTTTAAAGAGTGAAAAATCAACTAAAGTCATTATTAGTGCAAGTTCATTCACATTTCATTTGAATGAAAATAACTTGTGGGTAAAATACATTCTGTGAATCTAATGTGATTAATGTGACCCCTACTTCAGTCAGTGAAGTCCAGGGCTGAATGTGACATATTGAGACCTATATAACTAAATATTGGTCATTTGCCAACACATTATTTTGTGAAATAAATGGGTTATATTTCACAGATAGTTATACTATTCTTATAATATATTAAAATACAATCATCCTTAACCTTCAAGTTAAATGCATTATTTCCGTGGACTTAAAAATCATTTTTGGACTTAAAAATCTTTATTATTATTTTGGATGGCCTTCCTGCCCTGGCATTTGGCCTTTGTGCCCTCCAAAAAATTACAACACCAAAGGCCTTGCCCCTAAAATGACGAAATTCCAGGCTTGAATGCAATAGATGTACTCTGAGTCTGTTACAAGTAAAAGTCCGGAATTCAACATTTACTTGAGTAAAAGTACTAAAGTATTGGTATAAAAATGTACTTAAAGTACCAAAAGTAAAAGTACTAAAATGTTTGAAATTAGCAGATCTACAAGCTCAGAACGTGTGCATCGCAACACGTTGTGAGCTTGTAGATCTGCTATTTTCAAATAGCTTATAGGTATAAAATAGGGCTAAAGTGGTTAATGTATGTTTCATAATGATTTATATCTGCAAAGTAACTAGTAACTAAACATTTCAAATAATTGTTGTGGAGTACAAGTATAGACAATTGGAAATACTCCAGTAAAGTAAAAGTACCTCAAAATTGTACTTAAGTACAGTACTTGAGTAAATGTACTAGTTACTTTACACCACTGCACGTCAGTGAAGAAAACACGCTGGGAACATCCCTATGTACAAGTGGCTTTGCAGGGAAACAAGCCCAAAGTCGCTTATAATAAGCAGACCTGGCAACGCTGGCAGGCTAAAAGTCAAATTAGCACATGAATGGCCAGTCGGCTGACAGACTTAAATGCCAACTTTTCCCAACCGAATACCAGTCTGTTGCAGTCTGAAGTAGTCTGAAGTAGTCTGAAGTAGTCTGAAGTAGTTTGTTTGGTCTGGAGACGCCTTTAGTGAAACGGACCTGAGTTGGACCGTTTTCTTTTTCTGTCTACACCAAATATCTTAGCCGAAAATAGCAGATCTACAACCTCACAATGCCTCTGCTATTTTTGCAAATATTAATTCCCAGAATAGGCATGCTGTAAATTAATTAAAAGTCATAGTAAAAAAAAAACTATCATGAGGTCGACATATTATGGTCTTGTAATATTGCCTGTTTTTGCTCAAGTTTGCTTAGAGATAGTTTATTTTGTTTTCTGAGATTTCCATAGTAACAGGTGAATCAGTCTTCAACATTGTGTGTGTGGGTGTGTTGGGAGGGGTGGGGGGGATACTGCTAGCATCCCTGTGCTGGGCATGACATAATAGCCGAACCGTAAGCGGATATTCAGAAAGCAATTGCAGATCTACCTGCTCACAACATGAGCTTGTATAGATCGGCTATTCTGGACAAAAATAATTGGTGTAAAAGGAAAAAAGGGAGTGGGCCTGGATGGTCAATGAAGATAGTGATTAATGGTTAAGCCACCGTTTCTCAACCTGTGGGTCAGGTCCCACTGGTGGGCCGTGAGGGCATTGCAAGTGAGCCCCCAAATCATTGGCAAAACACTAAGATTTCAATGATAAGATCACATTAAGAAAAAAATATGTAAAAAAAAGTCATAGTATAGTTTCTTTAAAACCTTAAATGTGACACCGATAAATTAATAATTTAAAGTATACCATCTTCCATTGAGCGCCAAGTCGGAACACGATCTAATAAACATGCTCTGAAAATGCACGGCTGCTGTGTTAAGTGGTCAGATTGGTGGGCCGCAAAACTTTACATTTTCAAGTGGGCCAATGGGTTAAGTCATCTTAACCATTTTCCAAACCGTCCTCAACTTAATGCTGATTTCTCGCTTATTGTGGTATTCTCTCACTTTGCAGTCACAGAGACTCTTGTGCACTAAAGGACAACTTGTGTAATAGTGATTTATGCATGAGCTCATTTAGCAGGCCACTCTCCTGCTAAGTCGGATGACAGGGTATCATTATAGCTTTGATAAAGTAAATCCTGTTTCTGTTGCTGTGGCTAATTCCCCATTAGGTGTGCATAATATTGCCTGAGTTACAATGGCTTAACTTCCTTGTTGGTAGTACCCATACACACATATACACATGTCCGCGCGGCGCGCGCACACACACCAAACACACACACACACACACACACACACACACACACACACACACGCACACGCACACGCACACGCACACACACACGCACACACGTTCTGTGCTGTGAAACTTGCCATGCACCTTAATTAGTCATGCAGGGTTTTATTCACTGACATTATTCCCTTAAATTAAACAATGCAAAAGCAATTTGCTGTTACAGCATTGTGTTTGTACTTTTCTCATGTGTGCAAATTGACATGCGTGCACACACACATGGAGAGCCATGGTTTGTGTCCTGAAGTTTGTTTATTTGGTTGTTTGCCTATTTTTCTTTCTTTCTTTCTTTCTTTCTTTCTTTCTTTCTTTCTTTCTGTCTTTTCAGATCAATTTGTTTGATGTTGTCTGCGGCACTCTCCTTCTATTTACGTCTACTTGTACAAGTTGCTAAATATTTGTTGTTGTTTGGCAGCCAAGAGGCATTTTTGCAATGAAACTTTTGTTTGTGTGGGTTGTCTAAACAGGGAGCTCATTGACTGCAGACTGAATATGCCTATGAGATATTAAAACCACCAAAAATGGGTTTTTTGTTTCTTTTCCTTAGGATTTAATTGACAGGTACATAGATGCATGGCTTGAGGCAACAGCCTCTATTGAGAGAGAAAGAGAGAGAGAGAGAGAGAGAGAGAGAGAGAGAGAGAGAGAGAGAGAGAGAGAGAGAGAGAGAGAGAGAGAGAGAGAGAGAGAACTGAGTGTTTTGGTGAGGTGAATAGAAAAATCCACCACAAGACATGCAGCAATTTTAGAAATAGAATAGTTTACATTCATTCCCTTTTTAGATGGGCGATAATTGATTGACGATGTCTCTACCTAGCAGGCAAAGTGACACTTGTTACCATGGTGACAGTCAGGGAGCAAAGGGTTGTATTAAGGTGTTGGTGGCAACATATAGACTATGCTTCCATTTACAATTAGGTACAGAAATGCCTTTCTGTAGCTTTTAAACTACATTGATGAGATACCTCAGCAGGAATCACATCATGTTGTAACTGCATTTTCTAATAAATAGACCATTTTACTTATACTATATATTTTAAATTTTACGTTTGACTACTATCCGAAACTAACAATCATTCCTGACACTACCACCACAAATAAGTCCCCCCTCACACACTCACACACACACACACACACACACACACACACACACACACACACACACACACACACACACACACACACACACACACACACACACACACTCACACACACACACACACACACACACACACACACACACACACACACACACACACACACACACACACACACACACACACACACACACACACACACACACACACACACACACATTTATTGCCCCAGGCTTTTCATACTGCTGTTATTACACAGAGGCTGATGTGATACAGCAGTATGTGTATAGCACACACACACACACAAACATATGATCAACATTAGTTTCAAGATTGTAAGACCAGTCCCTATGTTTTTTTCTCTCTCTCTCTCTCTCTCTCTTTCACCCTCATCTCTCTGAATGATTATACTGCATCCATCGATGTCCCTGAATCATGACCCATGCACCGACAGACTGATGACACACAATGCTTCATGCGTTTACACTTTACATGGCATTGCTCCTGTTTTGTATTCATTTGATATATGGCATAATGCACAGCACTGTGGCGTGTTGTGAGCTTGCCGATATTGATATTTCTTTCCTTTAAGTAATCGATAACTTTTTCAATTACTTGAATAATGGAGAAGTGTTTTTTTTATTTTATATTCCAAATCAACAAATCGATTGACCGCATTGACCACTACCTATTTTATTATTTGTTGCACAACAGTGTCGAAATGTGTTGAAATGAGTCAATCTACATTGTCACGTCGCTACACATCGTGACCCGTTGTAGATCACATATTGTCACAATTCACAATTGTGAATGTTCATACCAAAAACAGACAGATACAACAGGTACAACGGGTACTCTGACAAAACCTCCGACACTAGACTCAGAACTATTGGTTGGATCGGCGGTGCATCGTAGGTGTTAGGACCGCATAGCGGGGGCCACAGCCCCAACCGCAGCGCGACCACTAGTTTTATTAAATTATCGATTAATGATTTTTATGTTTTATTTTTTATAATCGATTAAATCAATTTAACCCCTAGTGCACAACCAAGTGTAAATCAGGCATAAAACAGCTGGTGGTGGCTAATCCCTGATGGCAGGCACAATTTACAGTTTGGCAACCAGAACAAGTGTGATGAACTGGTGGAGTGTGTCATCCTGCTTTATTGGTTTAGAAAGGTCGTGTTAATGTTTGTTCCCTCATGTAGTCTCTCAAGCTAGACTGTTGCCTCAGACATTTTTCAGATGCTTTCATCATACAGTTTGTGTGACGAAAGTGCTAAAAACGATCCGGGAACGGATCTCCCGCCTTCCCCCTGTTTCTGTTTCGCCTTAGCAGTCGCGTAAATTTGTCCTAATGTTAATCAAATTAGTTGAAGCGTAATATAGATTGCTGCTTATCAGAAATGTAAATTCTAAAATATATTTTAAAGATATTTCTAAATACAGTATATGTTCATGAACGAACAGATGATACAGTAGCTTCCAGAATCGGCTTTCAGGGGGTGTAGTTCCAGACTATAGCATTCGGAGATTGTGGAATAGTCGTCAGTGAGACTATCCCTCATGGGAAACCTGTCTGACAGGAAGTAAGAGGGGGGGAGGGGTGCAGAAAGCAAAACAATGTTGATTAATGTCCAACCACGATCAGTCTGTTAACGCAGATTGGTATGCATCATGTGTTTAAGATTGAAGATTATAGACTAGACTATACTATACTATACTATACTATACTATACTATACTATACTATACTATACTATACTATACTATACTATACTATACTATACTATACTATACTATACTATACTAAACCACTGTGCACCATGTTGCAACACCGGCAACTAAGTTTAAAGCTTGCACACGCGCAAACACGCACGCACGCACGCACGCACGCACGCACGCGCACACACATAATTCCTGTTCTGCCTTGGTGATGAAGATCACTGCTGGTTTTCTCTCCTTTCACCAGGCCTTTCAGCTTGTAATAATCCCCTGCAACGGGTCTGTTATTCTGCCAATATGCAAAGCAACCTGTAAAGTGGTTATGAAGAACGAGATGTTCTCCTTTGCGACGAGGATGTGGTAAATGTCAAGTTGGTACTCTGATGGAAAATGTTAATGGAAACACTGTGTCCTTGTTTAAGAAAGCTTCTCAGAATAAATGATTTATAAAATGAGTCACACATGGATTAGTAGTCTAAGGTCAAAGTGGGGTCTGCGGACCCCAGCAGGGCCACCAGGGGAGCCCGGGGGGCCAAATGGAAAGGGGGAAGTGTGTGTGTGTGTGTGTGTGTGTGTGTGTGTGTGTGTGTGTGTGTGTGTGTGTGTGTGTGTGTGTGTGTGTATGTGTATGTGTGTGTGTGTGTGTGCGTGTGTGTGTGTGTGTGTGTGTGTGTGTGTGTGTGTGTGTGTGTGTGTGTGTGTGCGTGTGTGTGTGTGAGCGTGCGCGCGCGCGCATTAGTTATACTAACTTGACATTTAACACATCCAAGTGTTATTCATGCCATGCCACCTGTGAGCGTGTGGGTGCTTTATTATTTGACAAACTTAGTGTAAGATGACATCCTGACTCTCTAAGTTGAGCATTATGTGCTTTTGCGTTTTCCTTAATTTGGTCCTCATCTAACACATGGCCAGTCTAGGTTGCATACCCAGGGCTGTGTAGTGACCTGTTATAGAGACACCATGTGGCCGATTTGAAACATTTGGGGGGGGGGGAGGGGTCATGCAAAACTTCACACCATTCGGATCATCATTTGTGCCATTTTGTGCAAAATGGTCCCCACCTGCAAACTTTGAAAGTCAATCGTAGCCAAATGGAATTTGATGCTATGGTAACTGCTTTCATCACTGTGGGGGGTGTACTTTCTCTGACTGGTGAGGACAAGATGACCTCAGACAACAAGAAAATCGGTCTTTATTCCACTTTTTGTCTAATTTAAAGGGATATTTCACTTGTTTTGGGTAATTTTTAAGTCTACTCAGTCTAGCTTTTGTGTGCACCCCAGACAGTTTTTAGGTTGCTTGATTCAGTATTTAGGTATTCATTTTATCAGACACGTCCCCTTCCTTTAAACCCATTGTAACTTCAAACGCCATTTTAACCAGACTCCTTTAAACACATGTCCCTGCTTCTGGTGACTGATATTGTCCTTCTAATGCGTGAGGGGGCCATGTTTTGTCAATAAAGTTTTTCATTAATTTCTTTATATTTTTCTGGGGAAATGAAAAGTAAAAAATACGGCTTCCTCATGCATTAGAAGGTCAATGGCAGTCTACAGAACCAAGGACGTGCGTTTTCAATTAAACTAATATGGTTAAAATGGAGTTTATAGTTACAATGGATTTGTATAGGAAGGGTCTGATAAATGATAAAATGTGTGCTTGTAGCAATTGGTAAATTGCTACAAGCAAAAAAAATTGAACTAATTTCAACATGTCGTTCCTGTATGGGTCATTTACATTTTTTAAAACATTTCAAAATAATTTCTATTATCGCTATTTTCATTTTATTGTTTTATTGTATAGCCATTTCACAGTAGGCTATTTGGGTGAATTTGGCATGGAAGAGTTTAGGAACCGCTGCTTCACACTGTGCTTTAGACTGTACAATCTATTGGTGAATTGATGATTAATGCTGAGGAGGACAGCAGCGTGCGAGGCAACCAATTGTCATCGCATGCACTCCTACAGTATGCAACAGCAGGCACACAGAAAAGGCTATAACTGCATGGTTTGCACAGCTGTTTTTTAAGTCTTTATTAGTCGCAGGGAAGTGGCAATTAAGTGGCAGGAGAAGACAATTCAGACAGCAAAAAAAAGAAGCAATATTAGGAGCTTGTTATCAAGCAGCTTGCTTTGGCCTACAGCACTAGCCCAATTGCCAGACAAAAAGCTTTCCACAGCCACACTACACCAGATGCCACTGTTACCAGGAGAAAACGCTACACGTTTGAGAACAAAACACCAATTATCTCAAGGACATTTAAAACTCCTCTGTGATATTTAATTTGAACCCCAATTAGCATATTCAGACATCCACGACACTAACAATATTTGAGTTAGAAGAGGGATTGGGGCTTTTAGTCAGCATACATTTTTCAAAGATTTTCCGAGGGAATCTGTGTCATGTGATGGTTCAAAAATAAAATGATGGAGAGTACTGCAGAGAAAAAGGCTTTTCACACTGGAAGCGACGGACGCAGCTCGTAATTCACTTTCAATGAGAGGCAAGTAGGGAGAAGCGGGCAGGTGTGGGCAGTCTAAAAGCTAGAGCAAAAAGCGGGTGTGATCCTGTGAAATTGACGTGTCCGTCTCATCTACTGTACAAGCTCGAGAGAGAGAATATTAGATCTGCTTTTCTCAAAACCTTTCTGAGCTGTTTGGAATCTCACCACTGACTACCCCATACTACAATAAAAAACTGAAATTAAAACTAATACTAAAACTAACGCCTGGAACAATTGATAACATCTCTCACGAGAGTCGCCATTGCAGAGTGATCGCGCATCGAAAAGGGCTTTTTTCTCCACTGTAAAAAGTTAAGGAGATCTGGAGGTTTCTATCAAGGAGATAGAATGGGAGCGGACGGAAGGGAGTTTTTTTTGGCACAGTGATCCATCTGTCCCTTCCATTTAAGAGGCACCGTGGGTGATTCCAAAGTTGCGCTAGCCCGCCCCTTGTGGGAAAAAAAAGAAAAGGAAAAAAATAGCCTCACAGAGATTCCCGGTTGTGGCACTCGATAGGTGTCTTTGCAAAACTGTGAATCTCCGGTTTTGGCACCCAACAAGTTAAGTTTACAATAGAACAACAGAGCAATAACGAACAAGATTTATCAAGGAGTTAAAAAGGCCATTCTGCAAATGTAGGGTTTTTAAGAGGAATTTAAAACTCGTTAATGATCTGGTTAACCTGAGTTCCTCTGGTAGGCTGTTCCAGAGTCTGGGGGCCTTTATGGCGAAGGCTCGATCTCCTTTGGTCACCAAACTAGCCATATGAATCTCCAGTAGACCCTGACCAGATGATCTAAGGGTACGCGCTGGCACATAGGGTTCTACCATATCACATAAATATCTAGGAGCTAGACCATTAAGAGCTTTAACTCTGTAAGACCGGGAACGCATCTTTGTGTCATTTTTAGATTTCGTTGGGCTATTCAAAAATAGCAAATATACAAGCTCATAGCGCGACACCGAGTGCCGTGCTATGAGCTTGTAGATCAGCTATTTTTTTTTTATCATGGAAAGTTGTGCAAATATTTGATTTGTTTTCCTTTCTTTCATGTCACAATAGGCACAGAATTGTAAATCATATATTCCCTGAAAGTCATATTCTGACTTTTTTGCCCCCCCTTCAAGGAGAAGCAAAAATAAGTCCCAAAAAGTCAAAAAAATTCCAAAACGTCCCCAAAAGTCAAAATATGCCTTCAGGGAGTGAGACAGTCGGTGTCTGTCTCCCTCACTAGTGCTTGTGTTTCACTCCCCTGCTCTGTCAGCATCTATTATCATTCGCCTAGTCTGAAATCTTCTATTGTTTGAATATCAAGGTAATGGGTATCATGGAGGTCAGGCAGGCAGCAATTGACTGTGCACTCCTTAGCCTAATGCAAGACTTTTGTTAGCGGGAGAATGATCTCTCCGTGGAATGATGGTGTGCGATAGTTAAGAGTCTGAACATCCACAGTATGCGTGCATGCATGCACTCAAGCAAATGCACTCACTCGCACATACAGAATACACAACAAACTCACCAAAATCATCAGTGTTGATTCAAACATTTGTAACTCCGAGAGGGTACAAATGTAGCCAAATGGACCCATGAGGGTACACTCTCAGAATTAAATCATCACTGAGGATTTGTGTATGCATATAGTGATCCTCCTCTGTGCAGGTGCTGGTGGTACAGAGATCTTGATGCAGCCCTAATGAACACCAGATTCTTAGACATGGGACTTGCCCTTGTGGATGAGGGTTATACTTTCCATTTCAATTGGAGTCCTGACCATAGCCTGGTCCTCCTCTATCGCACACACTCAATGGAATGACAACAGGAGAAAAATAAGAAAGGAATAGCTCAGGACCATTAAACAATAATGAGCACAGATGAAAATACAGACAAAGCACAGGAATGCATACAGACTTCAAGAAAACCTGCGGTACAGCTCCCATACAGTGACAAATGTTCCGAATCCGAAACCAATCGGTGGCTTTTTTTCCATTACATTAATGTATCCTTGGACAAATATTATTTTAAGGGAGGGATTTTGTCCTAAAAACAATGATCAATGAACACTCAGAGTCCATATCTTTGTCTGACATCCTGTGTTTGACATTCTGTTGGGCTACAGTAGCCATATAATGATCACACCACCGCCATGCCTGCCAGGGGTAATAGGAATAGACTAGTCTCCAGAATGTGTCTCCCGTCTGCCTCCTCTCATCAGAGGTATGCTCACATGCAGATGTCAGGCAACAGCACAACTGATCCAGACATTAATTAGTGACCTGAAACACTGCTGGACCACCTGCTGTGGCCTCCAAACACACATGCACACGCACACGCACACACGCACACGCGCACACACACACACACACACACACACACACACACACACACACACACACACACACACACACACACACACACACACATTGTGACTATGATGTCCAAGTCCAGTACCAAGAGTCATCGAGTGTTGTGTTCCCTGTTTGTATCATAAAGTAAATCCTGTGTTAGGCTGAGCTTTGCATCAGTTTAATCTGGAAGACTTCCTATTGCATCACATTAAAGGACCACAGTGGAAATAAGCTACAGTATCAAGCTTTTATGTGTTTAAACGTGTTTAAACATGTACAAATACTGTACATGACAGTTAATTGATATGCATTTTTGTCAGTCAGTCAGTCAGTCAGTCAGTCAGTCAGTCAGTCAGTCAGTCAGTCAGTCAATCAATCAATCAACCAATCAATCAATCAATCAATCACATCTCACTGTCCAATAAGCTTAAACTCTGGAGATGACCCTAACACCTTGGTCCCATCATCATTTACAGTACTATCCATTTAACCAATCAGTTTAGTCTCAGAATAAATACTCCTGTCACACCTCCATGGGAACCAATCTGAAATGACAACCCTGTTTAACCTCTTTGTCATCAGTTAATGGGCTTGGACGCCGGAGAAAACCAACGGTAGCAAACACTGCTTTGAAAACAAATACTGATACCATTCCATATTAGAGATGTTTTTTTACCCGGAGGACCCGGCCTATGGTCCAATATGAAGGACCTATACCCGAATGGACCCGCGAAAAAATGACCCGGAACCGAACAGTACCGAGAGCTGTCGGACCTCGACCTGTATAGAACCGTGAAATACCAGAACCGAACCCGCACATAACTCGAGGCCCCGAAATACCCGAACGCAAAATTGTTTGCCAACGTCATTACTACAAGTTGTCCAGCGTTAAATAAGACTTGTTTCATAGTTTCTTACCTAAATGTAGCCTCCGTGGTTGTGATGTATAATCCCAGTCAATGCTCATTGGACAGTTTGTAAATACAAAATAAATCCACGTTCTTTAGATGTGTGTAATCCTTCTTCATCGCCAACTATAATCCACTTTAATTTCTGTTGTTTAACATCATAATCGGCTTTGGAGTTTCCATTGTGATTTGCAGAGCATACCGGTAACAACACGCTATGACAACTTGACTGTTTTACCATTTTGAACCATTAACCAAAACGTTACGTTAATCAACAATATTTGATATAACTGGCGTAAATGAGTCGGTCACATGTCCAAGGATTCGTCTAAACCAACTTAGAATATGGCGTAGCGTCCGTGCTACTTCCGTGTTGCATAGCAGTGACATCACTGTCGAATCCTTGGTATCTTTATCCTAGCCTTTCAATGTGTGTGTTGATCAGCGGCGTCAATACGCGCTGTAGTCTTTCACGCTCGCGGTAGTGAAACACTAAACAGGATTATTATTTCATGTCTACATTCAAGTACAACTACAAGTAAGACGCGCAAACGCTGGAAGCGAACGCAGCTCGAAAATATTGTGTATTTACGGACTTGTAATCCGTGTTATTTCACCGTGATGGGGAGAGAATATTGACATTGTGTGTGTGTGTGTGTGTGTGTGTGTGTGTGTGTGTGTGTGTGTGTGTGTGTGTGTGTATGTGTGTGTGTGTGTGTGTGTGTGTGTGTGTGTGTGTGTGTGTGTGTGTGTGTGTGTGTGTGTGTGTGTGTGTGTTTTGCAGGCTGTTGTGCATTTTAATCAGAGCATTGTCTAAATTCCTGCACTCTGGCGCACTCTGGCGGCTGCACACAGGCAGTGAATGCACACAGACACACACACACACACACAACCCGAGCCCGGTTACATAGTAAGCTCCACTTGGTCGGAGGCGCGGCTTCCTTCCGCGTTTGCAATCAGAAGATGTAACTAAAGTGTTCCACCTGTCCAAAGTCGTTTCTGATACAGACAAAGCCTTGGGTCAAGACGATCATCAAGGCTAATACAGACATAAAGATTTTTTTATCATCATATCCTTGTTAATATATCGCTATTTAGGTCAATGATATAACATTATGTAGTGATATGATAATATAAATAGCAACCAGTCATTGACTGCCAGTCAACTGTCTTCTGAGCGACCCCCTGCCCCCTCTCCCCTCCCCCCATCCCCCCTCGCCGGGTCTCGCCGGGTCCACTCGGGTATTAGTGGAACCGTCCATTTCACAGTCGGAGCCCTGAGACCTGAGACAAACCGTAACGGTTCCGACCCAGACCCGGAGTCACTTCTTGTGAATGGACCCGTGACCGAGCAGGGTCCGGGTTGGAACCCGGGTATTTCGGATTACATGCTTTACCCGAAGACTTCTATTCCATATGAGTGAACGCCCTGAAGTCTTTGCATTGGTTCTGTGAATTTTATTTTATTTTACCAACGTTTCGACACAGTAAAAGCTCTTCTTCAGGGTATACCCTGAACCCAATTCTTCAGGGTATACCCTGAAGAAGACCTTTTACTGTATCGAAACATTGGTAAAATGAAAAAAAAGTTATTGCATCGTGGCTACGAGCTGTGCGACCTCCTTTCTTTGAAACAGTTTATCTCCTGTGGTCAGCACCTCCTCACTACATGGTGTGCGCTCCTGTTCCATTGTTTGCCACAGTGTCCATTAACACTCATGGAGTTCAACTGGAGCTATTGGCAATAATTACTTTCATTTGTGCCATTGAAACTTTTTTCTTTTCTTTTCTTTTTTGTTAAAATAAATTATTATTATTGCTTTCTTATCCAGATAAAAATATGTAGGACTAGCCAAGACAAAAAAAAGACAACAGCACAGTGACGGAAAAGTGCAGTATGAGTTTGTGTGTGTGTGTGCGCGTGTGCGTGTGCGTGTGCGTGTGCGTGTGTGTGTGTGTGTGTGTGTGTGTGTGTGTGTGTGTGCGCGTGTGCATGCACTGAGGGGTTGTCTTGGACTGTCATGTAAATCACAGAAACAGTCAGTCTGTCAGTCACCGCTGTTTGCCAGGGAAATGACACACAGCCAGACTTCAATATAATAGTTGAGTGACATTTAGCTGTGTGTGTGTGTGTGTGTGTGTGTGTGTGTGTGTGTGTGTGTGTGTGTGTGTGTGTGTGTGTGTGTGTGTGTGTGTGTGTGTGTGTGTGTGTGTGTGTGTGTGTGTGTGTGTGTTATCATTGTCTTTTCATTTCCGCCTCTCACCTGCTATGAATGTCATTGAGATGCCAGGCCATGGCTAGTCATTATCAGTGTGTATGTGTGTGTGTGTGTGTGTGTGTGTGTGTGTGTGTGTGTGTGTGTGTGTGTGTGTGTGTGTGTGTGTGTGTGTGTGTGTGTGTGTGTGTGTGTGTGTGTGTGTGTGTGTGTGTGTGTGTGTGTGCGCGCGTGTGTGTTTGTGTGTGTGTGTGTGTGTACGTGTGGCATGTGCGTGTGCTTGTGCTTGTGCTTGTGTGTGCGTGTGCTTGAACTTGTGCTTGTGCTTGTGCTTGTGCTTGTGCGTGCGTGCGTGCGTGCGTGCGTGCGTGCGTGCGTGCGTGCGTGCGTGCGTGCGTGCGTGCGTGCGTGCGTGCGTGCGTGCGTGCGTGCGTGCGTGCGTGTGCGAGCATCCGTACGCCTGTGCGTGCGAGCATGTGGGTGAATGAGTGTGCATCTATTTTATTCTAAACATGTTCTATCTCCTCATCATTTTCATTTCTATTTCCTGTTTTGCTCCTAATATCAGCTGTTTACTGAGTTGAGAACCTGATGCTCTAGATACGGGAGGATTTGATTGTTCTTCATATTCAAACACTTTCACCCACTCCTCTCTGTCTGTCTGTCTGTCTGTCTGTCTGTCTGTCTGTCTGTCTGTCTGTCTGTCTGTCTGTCTGTCTGTCTGTCTGTCTGTCTGTCTGTCTGTCTGTCTGTCTGTCTGTCTGTCTGTCTGTCTGTCTGTCTGTCTGTCTCTCTCTCTCTCTCTCTCTCTCTCTCTCTCTCTCTCTCTCTCTCTCTCTCTCTCTCTCTCTCTCTCTCTCTCTCTCTCTCTCTCTCTCTCTCTCTCTCTCTCTCTCCTCTGTTACCACAAACACACCAATGGTAGAGTACTGGGAATAGCTAGCAAAAGGGTGATGAAAGAGAGGGCGACAGAGGGATGGAGAGAAGAGAGAGATGAATAATGGAGGAGCGTCCCTGTTTACCCACTGAATGATTAGAGCTCATCATTAGCACCACACAGGGTTTTTCATCCCAGATCTCTTTCCTTCAAGCCATTCATTCTTCCATTCATCCATCCCACTATTCTTTCCTCTATCCATCAATTCAACCATCATACATCTGTGTGTCCAGGTGTCTACAGGGCCATCTGCAACTTCATCAACCATGCACAAAATAGTATTTGTTTGTTCATCTTTCTCCCCATCTACTGTCTGTCTGTCTGTCTGTCTGTCTGTCTGTCTGTCTGTCTGTCTGTCTGTCTGTCTGTCTGTCTGTCTGTCTGTCTGTCTGTCTGTCTGTCTGTCTGTCTGTCTCTCCATCTTTCAATTAAACCACCCATGTGCTTCTTTGCAGACAGACAACCAGTCGTAACCTTCAGCTATGCCAAATCATTAATCGGTTCATCTGCATGGCCATTCATCTCTGCATCAATTTGTCCTAACTTGTAAGCGGTGACAAACAGAGGATGAAGGAGATATATAGTTAATGGAGGGGTTGAAACAGAGCTCAGGAAGATGGGGGGTATGTCAAAGCACAGACAGTGATCGGGGTGTGGGGTGAGGCCGGGGGGTGAGTGGGAGGTTAGGTTGGGGGAGCAAGTGAGAAAGGACAAATCCACAGACAGCTGTGCATAGCTGACAACCATCCGTAATTTGGCAGTGCGATGGAATTCTTTGATGGCCAGGTCGACACCTGCTCCGAGTGCACAGCAGTCAACGGCCTCTTGTTTGTGTGAGAGGGTCAGTGATGCAATCACTGGCCTGCTGGAGGTGGTTTGCTGAAAACGCCCAAGGCCAAAATTCCCCCAAGCAACCTTTAAAATTCCCCTTCGACTGAACGGCCGTCCGAGAGGTTATCTGACCCGCTGCAGTCGGAGGAGGATTCGTAATGATCCTCTATGAGATCTATGAGATGTAATGTCATTTTGAACGCTGCCAGGAAGAAAACGGACTCGGGGGTGTGGTGGGGGATGTGGGGTCCAAAGGTCTCGACTCATTTTCCCAGCAGCATTTAAGGTGAAAAGAAGATCTGAGTTCCTCTGCCCAGCTGGGGTCTAAGGTTAACTTTGTGCTATAATGCCTCTGGGGGATAGCCAGCACTGATCGATAACTACTGTACAAAGAGCTGTCACTCTTGTTCAAAAGTGTTCTGCCGAGCAAGCTCCACAGAGCAAAGTGGGAGACATGGCGAGGTTTGGATATAGTGTTTGGATAGTGTAACATGTGATTCTACCCTATAACATTACAGAGAGGAGAGGAGAGGAGAGGAGAGGAGAGGAGAAACAAAATTCTCCCTACATCATCTCTGTTTCATTTTTCATTTTCTTCACCAATCTGGAAACCCATTCGGCCAAAAAAAGAAGAAAACAAAAGTGTGTATTGAAGGATTTGTCACGAGACATTTTTCCTTCACTAACCCCAACCTATTTGTCATCCCTCCATTAAAACAACCGTGTGTCTTTCTTTCTTCAAGGGTCTGCAAAACGGGGACATTTAATGGAAACTGCCAGAAAGAGCAGCGGAACAGTGCTACTGCAACTTAGGGTTCAAGGACAGGGTTTATGATCACAATGTTCCCTTCATCAGCCTGAAGAGCATCTTGTACCAGGGAACATTGTGTAGCTGTGATGTGGTTACATTTTAACCCATTCGATCCGGGAACGCATCTGCGTCATTTTATACTTTGGCTATTCAAAAATAGCAGATATTCAAGCTCATAGTACAGCACCGAGTGTCGCGCTATGAGCTTGTATAATTATCTGCTATTTTTGAAAAATCGTGAAAATTACAGTTCCATGGACCTCCAGAAGTAAAGATTTGAGTTACAAATGTTCGTTTAAAAGATATATATTCAAAGATTTGCACAAAATGTTCAGGATTTTTCAAAAATAGCATATCTACAAGCTCATAGCTATGAGCTTGTATATCTGCTATTTTTGAATAGCCAAAGAAATCTAAAATGACAGAGATGCGTTCCCGGTTTCAATGGGTTAAAAACCACTAGATTTCCTACAGAGTATGTGAGAGCGCTTCCCATCAGTGTGTGGAACCAAAGACACTGTGCTTTATCTGCCCTATACCTCTTCTGGTGTTGCGAGGCATTGTGAGCTTGTAGATCAGCTAGTTTCAAATGTTGTGCCTCTTTCTTATGTTATTTGACAATTTTGTCAATGTTTTATAGAATAGTTTGTTGATTACTTTTGATGCAGTAATAGTCTGTATTAAAAATGTCTTAAAAGTCCTGTCACTTAACTATCATCTGGGGACCCCCCCCCAAATCTTGTGGAGACCACCCTGGGGGTCCCGACCCACAGGTTGAGAACCATCACACTACGTGATTATTTGGACTTGGTGTGAATTTGGAGCTAATCCACCCCAAGACTTTGTATTTACAGTCAATGCCATGAGAGGCCACCCAGGCCATAGTCCTACTGTGCTTAACGTGATCCATAACGTCCTTTATTTATACAGTGCAGGCAAAGATGAAAAGCACATCTCTTGCATCTATTATCACACTGAAGACAAAGCCATGTGAATAACAACAGGCCTTTTTCTTTTATTCATAGCAATATGAATCAGCTAACCACCTGATGTACGAAGGTCAATTTTAGCATGTATTTTGACGTACAAACGTCTAAGATGTCTCAAAGCTCGGGTCTCAAAGCTCAGAGAGAGTTTTTTTTTTTTCCTTCTCCCTGAGGCTGTCAGCCCTGCACAAGGTTAAAGGAGAATTCCGGACAAATTAAGTGTTATCTTTGATGTCTCGTTACTCACCTACCGATGTGAAAAGTAGCGTTCTTTTTTTTCATATATTCCCCTGTCGTCATTTTTTAAACACCCTCCGTTGTTATAATGGGAGCGTGAGGGTTAGTGAAATTCGTCTATTATAACCGACGCAAAGTTGTTTTTTTCACTACTAGTATTCATAGTAGAGTCTCATGATAGTCAAACATGCGTTGAAACTATCTGCGAGGCTGCCGTCAATGGCGAACGATTTAACACTGGTTGCTTGTTTCTTCCAGAACCTGGCAACTCGTGTTGCCAGATTCTGGAAACAAGCAACCAGTGTTAAATCGTTCGCCATTAACGGCAGGCTCGCAGGAATTTTCAGCGCATGTTTGACTATCATGAGACTCTACAATGAATCGTAGTAGAGAAAAAAATAACATTGCGTCGGTTATAATAGACGAACTTCACTAACCCTCACGCTCCCATTATAACAACGGAGGGTGTTTAAAAAATGACGACAGGGGAATATATGAAAAAAAATAACGCTACTTTTCACATCGGTAGGTGAGTAACGAGACATCAAAGATAACACTTAATTTGTCCGGAATTCTCCTTTAAGTGAGAAAAAAGCCTAAACTAAAATGCATTCAATCTGTAAAGACCCCCACTCTTCTGCTAACACTTTTACTTGAACTAATGTACATACTGTCGGGTGGAAACCTCATATGTCCAAAACTGTTACTTTTCAGGATTAATATTAAAAAATAGCAAAAGTAGCAGATCTACAAGCTCAAAAGTTAGCGCTTTGCACCGCGTTTTGAACTTGTATATCTGCTACTTTTGATGTTTTTGTGTGACGCTGTAGTATGAGGGCATTCATTTACGAAAAAACACAAAAAGTTAGAATATGCAGATAAGAGTTTTCTGCCAGACAGCAACGATATACTGTAAGTGTATTTATGTTGCCTGCCATCGCCAGACTGATCACAAACGTTCCCCACGATATCATCATTTCACTAGTAAGAGAATGAACGAAATGGGTGGATGTGTGTGGATGGGGAACCCGGGTAGGCGAGACTCAGAGTGGGGGTAGTATGTCTCGGGAGCGGACGGCCACCGGGGCTCGATCGGGTAGCGACGCCTTAGCTCGGGATACTGCCCCCAAAGAGCAAGGAGATGGAAAGCGGATAATCTAAGGACGGAGGGGGGAGCGAGTGTGGGGGACCCCCTTCGGGGGGGGGGAACGGAGCGACAGGTTACATTCGACCCAGGTGGAGATGGGCATTACGAACGTCCTGGATGTTACTCCTGATGTAAGAGTGGTAGGCCTGGGAGGACCAGCGGCCGAGGATACGGATCAGGTGGTCCGAGAGACCCTGTTTGGAGGCAGTGGAAGCAGCACCGATGCGGAGGGAGTGGCCCAAGTAAAGGAAGACCGGACAGGTTAGGATTTGGCGGAAGTGGCGGTGGAACCAGAAGCGGGTGGCTATGGTACCGGTCTCTCTGATAAACAGGGGGTCTAGTGGTGTGGCATCGAGAGATAGTCTCAAGGCAACGTAACGGGAAATGGGTTCGTAGGGACTGAGGGGAGGACCGGTTTTGAAAAGGTGGATGACTGAAGAACGTTCTAGCTGGTCGGTTTTGCTACGCCTGAGAGTGAAGGTGAGGGAATCGGTGGAATGGAATGCGAGGTTGGAGAGGCTAGAGTGACGAGAGGGGTCGAATTGGGAGGAGGAGGACGTGAACTTGGAGCAGCGTAGGAACCCGAAGAATGCGAGCAGGAGCATGCATTCGAGGGTGAGGTCGATCAGGGGGGAGTGGTAGCCGGAACGGAGGGTGACCAGGCAGCTGAGGAGCAGGTTGGAGGTGAGTGGGTGGCGTCGGGATGGAACCGGAGCCTCGCTGCGCGCGAGACCTCGGAGCAGCATGGAGACGTGGGGGTGAGTAATGGCCGGGCAAGGGGAACCGTGGATGAGTTTTAGGAAAAGGTTGATGCCGCTCAGGTAGACGTGCAAGGTGGAGGTGCAGAGTTAGAGTCGGGAGTGGGCGTGAGTGACGAAGGCGGCGATGATTGAGACGTGTGTGGAGGGGAAGGGGACGCCTGCGGAGGCGTGGAACCTTTTGAAGGCGTTCCAGGCGGTGAGGTAGATGGTGAGGGTCCCGGGTGAGTATCCACTGAGGACGTGGTGACGGGCTTGGACGAGGAGGGGTCAGTGGAAGACTGTCTCCGAAAATGGAGGAACGGGAGTGGGGTGAAGGTCTGCATCCGGGGCTAACTGCTGAAATCTCTGAAAGGAAAAGCGGGAGAGGGAATCTGCAATTAGGTAAAGGTGACCAGGAATGTGCGCTGCGCGGATTATGAACTGGTGGGTGACGGAGGACCAGGTGAGACAGCGGAGTAGGGGCGAGATGTCGGGGGAGTTTGATCGGCCTCTATTGATGATGTCGGAGGGTGGCGGAGTGGGTGAGGGTGGCGAATTCGGGGGGCCAGGCGGAGGCAAACCAGCGGCCTTGATAGTACCCGCCGTAGCCGACGGAGGGGGCGGCGTCCGTGTACAGCTGTAGGTCGTCGGGTTGGTGATGAGGGTAGAAGAACGTGATACCATTCCAGTTGGAGAGGAGATGGAACCAGAGGCGGAGGTCAGTGCGGCATGAGTCGTCAATGAGGACGTGCTCGTGCAGGGAGTGTGCGGAGTGGCCGGTGGAGAGGAGGTGGGAAATGAAGGGGCGGCCTTGGGGGATGATACGGAGGGCGAAGTTAATGTGGCCGAGGAGGGCGAGGAGCTGGCGTTTGGTGCAGCGAGGAGTGATGAGGTAGTTTTGGATGAGGAGGGTGATCCGGTTCACTTTGTCCTGGGGGAGGGAGGCTTTGAACGCCACGGTATCGAGTGTAATGCCGAGGAACTCGATGGAGGTGGCAGGGCCCACTGTCTTCTCCTCGGAGAGGGAGACTCCGAGTTCGGAGAAGACCGACCTGAGGATGGACAGGCCGTGTGCCGGGGGGGGAGGGGGGCTCGACTAGGAGGAAGTCGTCCAGGAGGTGTACGAGGTGGGGTATGGGGTGATTATTCGTGAGGATCCAGCATAGTGCTTCTGACAGGGAGTTGAACATTTTGGGACTACTCTTGCAACCGAAAGTCAAGTTGTCGGCGAAGTAGTAGGAGCCCTTCCAACAGACTCCGAAGAAGGGCCAGAAGTCGGGGTGAATGGGGAGGACTTTGAATGCGTTTGTGATGCCGGCTTTGGATAACATGGATCCGCGGCCGGTGAGGTGAATGAGGTTGATGGCGTGGGTGACGGTGGAGTAGTGCATAGAGAAATCGTGACTGGGAATGAGGCTGTTGATGCTGGGGGTGGGTGTGTTGTGGGGTGAGGAGAGGTCCACGATGAGGCGCTTCTTCCCTGAATATGTGGAAGTGGGTTTGGGGCGGCCGTGGCGACGGCCGTGGTGCAGGCAGCGGCGGGGTGGGAGGGGGCCCCGCACAGCTCGCATGACTGGGAGGCCCGGGACGTGAACACTCTACAGTAGATCTCTTGGTCCTGGGCCCCCCAGTAGGTGGCTAGGTTGAGCTGCTGGAGGCGGGTGGCGGCTTGGGTGGAGAACAGGACATGATAGTTGTATAACCCCGTACCGCCGAACCGAATTTCCAATTCAAGGACCAGGGTTAGGTAACTGTCCAATTCGGCCTGGCGGTGGGGGTAGGACGAACAAATAACGTCCCTAAAGAGGGAGAATGCGAAAGCGAATTCGGTAGCTGTTAGGTCGCAGGACCGGGAGGGGAGGGGCTGGCGGAGCTGGGCGAGGCAGCCGGACGGGGTCGTGATTTCCCTGTCGCGGAGGGGGTCAGTAATGGAAGGCTGGATAAGCTCCGCTAGATCGACGTACGCACCATTGAGGATGTGCTGGCGGAGGTTGGCTGGGAATGGGGATGGTCGGCTGACGAAAGGCTCAGGGGTGGCTGCTGGGGTGACTGTGGCCAGAGTGTAGGTGGGAGCTGGGTGGCAGGGGAGGGATGGAGCTTGGGGAGCGAGAGTAGCAGCAAAGGCGAGAGTAGCAAAAGGACTCGGGCTGGGTTGGTGGGAGGCGTGGCCTGAGTGGCGAGCGCGGGGTCTGGCTGGGCGCGGTGGAGTGCTGTGCGGCGAGGGGGAGAAGGGGAGAAATCATGGAGGAGCGGATCTTGGGCGGGGGGGGGGGGCCTCATCTCTCTGAAATCTTGATTTAGCCATGGATAAGTGTTTGTAAATTTGTAAAGATTTCCAGAAAGTTCCAGCGGCTAGAGACTAAATGTTGTTTTCATTGTTAATTACGTCATGTCTCATAGACCTTTGCACTCAGAGAGGAGACGACGTGTTGCTGCAGTGTTGTCAGTCCGACAAACGCACCAAAGCTGTGCGTGTCAAACAAGAGATGCGAGCAGACATCCCAGTGTCACCTTGTGGCATCAGAACAGTAGGGACCAGAAAAGTCACGTTGATCTGGTAAGATGCTACCTAGAATATATCTGTATCTGAGAGTGTCAAAGTTATTGTGTTTGTGAAAACTGGATGCTGGAGTAGAGTAGGAGTGAAGTCACAACATAAACTAGTTCTGTTCAGAATTCAGCTGTCTGCCTGCTCACCTGTATACCGGCTCCAGAGACCGTAT
>NC_137604.1:31873725-31896225 GCF_963280865.1 Gymnoscopelus braueri | reverse complement strand
TAAGGGAATGTTTTGTGACT
This sequence comes from Gymnoscopelus braueri, assembly GCF_963280865.1. Classification (NCBI taxonomy): domain Eukaryota; kingdom Metazoa; phylum Chordata; class Actinopteri; order Myctophiformes; family Myctophidae; genus Gymnoscopelus; species Gymnoscopelus braueri. Next base: position 31,896,205 of record NC_137604.1, on the reverse strand, counting down.
TTGCCTCGTGGTGTGTTCCTTGTGCCTCCGCACTCGGCTGATTTACACGACTTGCAGCTAAAACACCTCGAGGGGATGCGACACAATTCCCACTAATAAGATGAAATTGACTTGACGAATGTGCATTCCTTGGCTCAAACTATGGTATCTCCCAAGGTCTTCATTACTCATGGGGATGCCTCCTCATGCCGCTCCCAGACTGAAGTATACATCACTTCATTTTAGTTTTCCTTTCAGTTTGGAATTGATTTATCAGTAGGATCAGTGTCTATATTTGTAATATTCTGAGAATGCTTTGTTCCTGAAGATCTTGTCATTGTGGCAGGTGTTGTTGAACACCGTCACCCGCTAAAATAAATCTCATGTAACTTTGCATTGAACATAACAAGCATTTGATCATCTATCCAGCAACAAGCAATGGTATTGTCCCTCAAAATTTGAACTCCTCCAACTGATATAAAAAACACTGTTGCATACTGTAGGTTTACTAATCTGCAATAGCACAATCTTCTAGCCTGTTATGCATATGACCTACTGTAGGTCTGACAATAAAGCTTGGATTCTTCTTGAGAGATGGAGCAGAGATTACCCTGGGTTCCCTGAATACAGCTGGTTATCACTGTTGTCATCTTGGGATAATTTTTGAACATCGCATGAATGTAGTTAACAAGATGGAATGGCACACAGTATACAGAGGAGTTGAGAACCATGAAGAATTTGACCATGACTGTTGTTTTGTTTAGTTTACCGGTTTACCCCCCCCCACCCCCCAACACAGTATTTTACATACTGTATGTTTATTATCAATAAAGAGGTCAAAGTCAAAGTTCAGAGCCTCTGGTGATAACTCTGGTGATAACTATGCCATAGTAGCTGTCACTCCCTTCTCCTCTGTCACCCTGCTTTGGCTATGCAGCCAAAGCAGGGTGCTGCGGCTTGGCCCGTTGCCACTGTCATTAATATGGCTAACGTTTCTATTACAACAGAGCTCCAATAAGCAGACAGACACGCCGCAGTTATTAACCTCCACGGCAGAGTCTCCATCTTGGACCTAATTGCTCCCAATACTGTGTTACGGCTCAATATAATAGAGATTATCCGCGCCGCACCAAAAGAACAAATTGTCTGCTCGTTCCGTTCCGTCCGGTCCCAGTTGAACAATAAAGTTATCCGAGGCGAAGCGTATTGAACACGGCAGTAATATTCCTGGATATGGGCACTTTGATTAACTATCTGAGGAATGAGTAGAGAAGAAAAGGGAGAGTGGCAGATAGAGAGGAGAAAGGGGACATAGAGGTGATTGGAAGGAGTTTTAGGACAGGATGAGTGGAAGAAGTTGGGAAGGGAGTGAGTACACAGTAAAATCCATCGTGTTGATTTAACTCTGAGAGTGTAAAATGTAACCAAATGGACCATTACAAAAATGATACATTTACACAGGAGATTTTACTCTGTAGTGTGTTAGACTTTATTAAGAAAACAACAGACCAAAGAACATAGGAGGTGATGACAGTGATAAAAAATACATCCTTTTTGTTTTCTTTTCAATCAGTGTTAGCCAAATTGCATATCTTTCATGTCAAGGACCCCCAAATTGACACTAATTAGCCCACGGACCCCCATTTGAAAAGATATGCCAGGGAGCCCCATAATAGAAGAGTTTTAGCAGTGATTCTCAACCATTTTAATTTCAAGGACCCCCAGTTTGACATGCATTAGGCTACGGACCCCCATTAAATGGCAATTCTATCTCTGGGACCCCAATTTATATTGCAAAATCAATGTTAATTTAACTCTGAGAGTGTACAAATGGTTCCATTTGGTTCCATTTGTACACTCTCAGAGTTACACACCCATAAGGCTCCATTTGGTTCCTATCCATCATTTAGCTGGGGACCCCCTGGAACCCCCTCAAGGACCCCTGGGGGTCCCCGGACCCCACTTTGAGAATCAATGGTTTACAGCATATGAATAATATACTGTAGATCTAAATTAGATCACCAAACAGGCCACGATTGTCACACTTTGCAATAACCTCATCATGTTCAGATGCTAGAATCATGATGAGGTGTGGGTGCTCCCAATGGGACACCCTGAACGCTCTGAGTTTGCGAAAGAGCGCTCAGACGTGTTCTGGTGCCGTCTGAATGAATTTTTGAAGGTAATGAAATAAAAACTGGCTGAGGTTGGACACATTAGAAATGTTTATGGAAATTGTTTTGAACTGCAGCTGTAGCGTGCTGGATACCAGAATGTGCCTTTTATCCAAAGTGTATCCATCTTAAATCCAGAATATAGTCTTCAATATTGAAGTGACAATATTGTTGTAATGGTTTAGGGGCACAAAAACTTGAACTGTGGATCTCTTCATCTGCAGTAATACTGGCTCTTGAAAGCTGACATTCATTACAATCTGTATCATATCATATTCCAAAATGTGTATCCATTGTGATCATTATGGAGTTAAGACTTTACAGACAGTAGGAGCATTCATTATGTTCAGTAAATCTGAGCTTCCTAATCAATTTATTATCGCAGAATGTAGATCTAAAAGACACAAACAACTAACAACTGAGAGATGACAGCTAAAAATATAATCAACATAATAATAGTTAACAGATTCGGGGGCATTAAGTTTAAAAATTAAATGCTTTTGTCACAATTTCTTCTCATGCCACTCGTTCTCTCCGCCAATGCCCCCTCTCTCTCTCATTGACCACAACCTCACTGGAAACAATTTGTTGTTGTTTCACCTTTTCTGAATAGCAAAAGTCACACCCTGCAGTGTAAAGTAACCGGTGCCTCTAATGGGTAACGGCACTACTCTATTTGAGTGTGTGCTGGTATACTCTATTTGAATGTGTGCTGATATTACATTGCATCTCAATGTAAAATCATCCCTAATCGCAATTTAAAAACATCCCGTAATCTCAATGTAAAAACATCCCATAATCTCAAAACACACACGTGCGTGTGGACGCGCACGTGCACACGGACACACACGGACACACACACACACACACACATACACACACACGCACACGCGCACACGCACACACACACACACACACACACACACACGCGCACACACACACACACACACACACACACACACACACACACACACACACACACACACACACACACACACACACACACACACACACACACACACACACACACACACACACACACACACACACACACACACACACACACGTTTGTATTGAAAGCAATTTTGTAAATCTACAAGCTCACAGCTTGTAGATCTACAATTTTTGGTGTACAAAAATGAGGGTAAATCAGGCATACCTCAAACCCCAACCCTTAAATTAAACCTAACCTCTAAACACTTAATCCTAACCCTATAACTCCAACCTGAATCTTTTTATAATTGTAAGTGTTCTGCCCTTTAATGGCAAGTGTGTCCTATTCAATTTATTTTTAGAACATGATTAAAGAAGCAGACAGGTGTGCTCTTATTTCAAATATGTGCTCTGAAATTCATTATTTCTTGTTGAGCCATTGACAGCATTGCCTGTAAGTGGGAACTTTTCTTTTTCTTATGTTCAGTATACTGTAGTTTTTTAACTTTCCGGTGTACATCATGCATAGTTGATTTATTTTACATTTTGCTGTGGTAGTATGGGATTTTCACTGTGTAGTTTAGCTCAGTGTTTTCACCTGCTTGCTTGTCTGTTTGTTTGTTTGTTTGTTTGTTTGTTTGTTTGTTTGTTTGTTTGTTTGTTTGTTTGTTTGTTTGTTTGTTTGTTTATAGTTTGTTAGCATTGCCTTGATAAGTTGCTTCATTTGACCTTCTTTATTTAAGCTTATTGTTTGCTTAATCTTGTGTTAAGCATAGTCATTTAATTAACCTGACTACAGAGTGTTGCATCATGCATATTTGTTAGTTTGTAACAGCCAGTAGTTTTACTTTTATTTATTTTTCGTAGTTTTACTCCAGTCATTTGATGACGTGCAAGTGTGACAATAAAAAACACAGGAGCTTGGACGCTACTTCCTGACTCCCATGTCATTGTTATTTGTTTGAAAGGACTTTTGCTGGCTGTTTAACTAATTGATGTACACTAACGTACACATAGCGAGGGCAGTACAGTAAGCCTAACTCTAAGTAAGTGATTAAAATGTGTTATAACAGTGAGTATAAGGAATTTTATACGTTATATAATACAGCATTATAAAAGTATCATTTTAGTAACAAATGGCTAATAACTTATGATCATAGTGTAATGCATTATAACAGTAATTATAATCTATTATAACAGTGATTTAAAGGCGATAACATTTTTACAATAACACCTTATAAAATGATCATAATGTCACAAATGTTCACTTTATAATAACTTATAATCACAGTAGAACACCTTATAAGTGATAATAAGGCATTATAAACGTGATAATAAAGCCTTATAAAATGATCATAAAGTAACAAATGACCACTTATAATAACTTATAATCGTAGTATAATGCATTATAATAATGCACTATAATAATTATGACACATTATAACAGTGATAATAAAGCATTATCAATTGATTATAATGGATTATAACTATGAGAATTAATTTGGGATGCATAGCAACTGTTACCAATTTGGCAGCATTTATGAAGTATTATAACACTTGACACTTATAAGTCATTATAAAAGGCCTTATAATGAGTTATGGTTATGGTTATAAAGCATTATGAGTATTTATGAGCTCTTATAAATCTGATTATACAGGGTTATGAGCAGATTATAATGCCTTATAAGTATGTTCATGATGCGTTATACACATAGGATGCATAGCAAGTTCTACCAATATTTTTAACCATAAAACATCCATTTCTCTAACGAGGACCAGAAAAAAATGTCCCCAAAATATCTCCAATTTTACAATAATTGGGGGGACATTTGGCCCTCAAAAGTATAATACAAATACTCCCCTCTCCTAGCAATTACCCAAATGACAACTATTGGGTCTCTACAGCAGCAGTTTCTCTTGCAAACTACCTATCACTAGTAAAACACATGTAACAAGTGTTTTACCAGAGTTTCATAGAAAATGATGGAGGCTCCGATTAACACATGGGCAAATAAAATGTCCAATCAAGCTCTGCTGACTTGTTAAGTTACACCCTTAACAAGACCAGAGCAAAACTCAGTATATACCCGGTCTGTGTATGAAATGCTGAAGGGCATTTCATGTAAAATGATGGATATTGTAAGTGGTGACACTCGTAAAATTCAGTGTAACGATAGTTCATGTAGACACGGAAGGCAGAATGTTTATATACTTCAATCACTCTCCCCGGAACCCCCCCCCCCCCCCCCCCCCCATTCGCTTACAAGCTTATACAGTTGTACTCCTTTAAGGCAGTACGTTCAACCTCTTGTCATTCTCATTCGCCACAAGCCAACTCACTCACGCCCTCATACCCACAGTGCAACTCTGGCGGGTCATTTAAGCAGCTTCTGCTCTCTGTTCATTCTACATGCTTAGCTGTCATTGCAGGTTCTACAGCTGTAGGTTTTCAAATTCCCTCCACCTCCCCGGCCTCCTCCCTGTGGCATTTAGTTCATATTGTTATAGGTTGATTCTGTGTATTGTACTGTGGTTCTATGGATTATACTATGATTCTGTGTATTGTGCTGTGGTTCTATGGATTGTACTATGATATGTGGTAGTTTAATTAGGCATTGAAGGTTCAATGTTTATGTAAAACTGTATTTATGCTATGCTCTGGGGTTTTTGTGATTGAAGATCTTTGTCATGTTTGCACAGGGAATCTTTAATATCACAAGAGCAGAGTCACACCGCCAAACTTGATTGCAATATCATTGTATATATGGTAAATGGTTAATATGGTAATAGTTAATAAATGGTAAATGGATAATTAATGGTCTGGTTATATCTGAGCTGAAGTGTCTAAATGAACTATAGCTTTAGCATAGCTTAATCCCGTAACTGAATCAGTAAGCGATGTTCAGGTTGTCTGGCTTTTGATTTGAAATGACTGTGTGCGTTATCGTGATTACTGGCACGCCAGTGATGCGGTCAGGAACGAGGCGGAGCCGAGTTCTGAAAGCATCACTGAAGTGCATAACAGTTACCATCAAAATAAAAATGTATCAAAATGTATTCATATTGCAGGACATTTCTCTCTCAAAATAACAACCTTTCTGCGAGTGTGTTATCTCTGTTATCCTGGAAATACATGAGGTCCGCCTGACAGGCAGACAGAGTCCCTGTTTACTCAGTCATGCTAGACAACTTTTCTCACATAGAGAAACAAAACTTAACTGTTAGCTCAATCTCATTGTATTTAAGATATTCAATATATATTCAAATTTGTTTAATGCCAGATTAAGCTGCTACAGCCGCAAACGTCCCATGCAAACTGCTAGTCTAGCTCTGCTCTGCAAGACTTTTTATATTTTGATTAGGTGTGCTGTCATGTTCGTTTGAAGCATGGGTAGAATTTTAACTTAATTATAAAGAAAATACAAAACACTGCCAATATATTAAGGCAGTGTTTAATTTATCCCCGTTCAGTATGCATTGGAGTTGACATAATGACGCAAAGGACGCAAATTATTAATGTAAAAAAAAATGGACCATGTTCAGCTTCAACAATCCCTGCTACATGGGTATTTCGTATTTAGAGAGATTTACCAATAGAGAAATTGTATGTCTCCTCGGAACCGAAACCAGTGAAAGGAGCCGATCTACAAGCTCAGAAACACGTTGCTATCTGAAAAGTTTTGAGATTGTAGATCGGCTATTTTCAGAATGAAGTATATCATACATTGAAAAAACATACTCTCAATTAAGCATTTCATGTTATCATTTGCACATGAATTCATTGATAGTCATGTTGTTTGCATTGCGCTTCAAATGAAGTCTGCCTGAAGTGAGCCTTGAACTGGCAACCTTCAGGTTGCGAGGCACACGTTTAAGCGAGAAGCCATTGGACCGATAGATCTGGAATGGTGAAAAAGCAAGTCAAAGAGATGATACAGAAAGAAGACCACGCAATAAACATGAGCATTTTAAACCCTCACTAACCCTAGAGAGAGAGAGAGAGAGAGAGAGAGAGAGAGAGAGAGAGAGAGAGAGAGAGAGAGAGAGAGAGAGAGAGAGAGAGAGAGTTGGATAATATTCACCAGCACCATGGGTTTAACGAGACATCAGCGCAAAATGAAAATGCGACGTTTATTAAACAAAAAAATATATAAGCATATGCCAAGATAACTGAGAATATATAGCTGATGATGAGCTAAATATATTTGTTTAATGTCGAAGTTTTTATTTTTAAACTTTATGATGAAAGCCGCACAGAGCTTTGTGCCTCGTCATGTATTGTTTCTATATTATAACAATGTGCTCATAAAACTAAACTAAACTTGACAGCAATATGGAAAATCTTATAAATATATTTCATAGAATAACCGGTTAATAGAAATAACGAAATAACGGTTAAAAGGGGCAGATAGGAGCGTTGACGCCCGTTACTTTATTTTATTTATTTATTAATGCAAGAGCGCGAGGTAATAAATGTCACATGTGTACTGTATGCAACAGACATGATATCTCTCTGTCTTTCTAGGAAGTTAAGAGTTAAATATATATTTTAATTATTTAATATAGCAACATTAGGCTATTTCAAAATGCTTAATTATTGTATTCATCAGTGCCACTGAAACACCACCACAGAAATAAACAAACAAACAATTTGTCAATTCAAATGAGCTATGGCATGAGAAAAAATACGTTTACATTTTCCAAAGCAAGTGTCAAAACATAATACAAAAGTGTAAAGTAAAGGGAGAGGATACAGTAACTGTAGGCAGCTCTAGGCAGTAGACCGCTGCTGCCCCTAGTGGCACAGAGTGGAAATAAGTGGAAATAACACATGTCCTGCGTGACACGCATGAGATGCCAGAAAAAAAACGACAAAGTCAATAGGCAATGACTGTAGCTATTTCAACCAATCAGATTGCTTTGTCTGAACTACCTGTTGTAATAGATCATTCAGGCTGACTGTAACCACGGGTCAGAGATACACTCAACCATTGCCACGTCTTAAACTACATTCCATTGCCTGCAGGAAGATTGCTCTATGAATAATTAGTTTGTTGTTAGGCCACCCAACCGCCAGTGGTATAACTTCTACAATCATCGTTTGGAGCGATGATCATGATGCGATTGGCTAGTTCATTGGTTGGCCAACTGGCCAGCCAATATGCTGTTGCGGTTCAGCCAGACATGGATGCACATCTACCTTGGCCTGAAAAGTACATCCTTTAAGATATACCATCCAAACACATGCACAGGTGCATATAAACACATTCACACTTTCACTCATGCACGCACATGCACACACGCACACACACACACACACACACACACACACACACACACACACACACACACACACACACACACACACACACACACACACACACACACACACACACACTCAAACACAAGCTGCTCAGACACCTACTGTAATTGCTACCTCTACATTCCTCGATCCATCATTTCTTGGCTTATGTAAATGACTGGAGCCATGACATTGCCGGTGTTATGGTAGCCTCGTTATGGACCATATGTGACAGCTAAGGAGCGAGTCTGACCCTGGGCCTGTTGGGATTTGTGAGTTTTGTTGTCATCAAAACTGTGACAACGATGCCGTGCTGACAGGGTAAGAATTTCCCCCGGTGGGAGATGACTCACGTTGATTAGGTGACAATGCTGTGATGCACAATGCAGATACAGATCGTCGCTGTCGAGTGGAAACCTTGTATGTCCAAAGCTGTTACTTTTCAGGAAAGGGGAAAAACAGCTTGTGTTCCAATGGATCCAATGTAGTAAATATTTAGTCAGATGCTATTGCCAAAACTTTTCATTGGTTCAATATCTATCAAACCTACAGACAGACTCAACCACTTTCACTTTAAAATAATTTATTAAGAGTTGAAATATGGAGATACAAGGTTTCCGCCCGAGGGCAGCGTGATGAGAGATGAGAGACAGAGATGCTGCAGTGAGCAGCAAAGTGTGTTTATGCGACCTGAAATAACAGTAAAGCCTGATTTATGGTCGGATGTGCATTGTGTCGCGGACCAAAAATAGACTAGATCTACAAGCTCACAACACATTGCGCTGTGATGCGTTGTGAACTTGTCGATCGGCTATTTTTGGTGCATAACACCGGCACGCAACTAAGTATTAAATCAGGTCATGGAATGGATAGTCATTTCTCCAGCCAAAACGCACTAATTCCATCTTAAAACAATCAATGCAAGGAAGAAAGGTTACTAATATGAATGTTTCCAGGTTGCTGTTTGCAACGTGTCTCATTAAGGTGATAAAGTTGGCCTTTAACAACTGGTAGAATACATCAACAAAGATAGCGGGTGTTCAACCCCACGTCAAAACATCCAGCGGGGAGAGAGAGCACCTGGACAAACTTTTCAGACTATGTCCGACCACTTACACCAGAACAGAGGATCCTTAGAAATTGATGAGAGACACTACAGAAAAACTCTGGATGCAAAGCGACTCGAGGTGCGGCAAAACTTTGCCCTCTCAGGTGGAACACCTGCCAAATGGATTAAACTCATCAGAATTCTTAATGGATTGTAGGCCTAGGCTACTACAAGAACGGGACTTTCACCACTCGCCATAAGAATGGAAGACCATTTGGACTGCCGCTACTGAAGTAGGCTAACACACTGCGAGGAAGGTACTAAAAAGATTTCCGCTCTTGGTCCGACCCTCCCACAAGACAGGAAGTCTCGGGACTCCCTTAGGGAACGGATCGTGAGAGACGTTATTGAACCAGAGCTCTGGAGAACCAGTGAACATCGAAGGAGACCGAGACAGGTGGGCAGAGATAAATTATGGAACGTATTATGGCCTTGGGATATAGGCTAACTGTCAACGTATTGTCCTTGTGTTTAGGAGTCTGGGCCACGTTCAAAAACGTGTGCTCCGTGGACTGCAATTGGAAGGATTGCAAAAGACAAATTCAAAAAAGTTGGCTATATACTGTTCTGTCTCAGCTATCATGGGCAGTACTGTCTATCTGGAGAAGACAATGTGTATCCTTGACTAGCTAAGGTGGGAGGAGAAAAAAATAATCAGTCAAATTTCTGTATATATGTCATCAATGTATTATCTTTTAACCTCTGTGTGTTAATAAGCAGTTGTATCTGGTTTGACCATAATGTAACATTGTTTTGATCAGTGTTTGGATCTATAATGTTTTATGCTTTTTGTGCAAATCCCAATAAAATAATTCAAATGTGTGTGTGTGTGTGTGTGTGTGTGTGTGTGTGTGTGTGTGTGTGTGTGTGTGTGTGTGTGTGTGTGTGTGTGTGTGTGTGTGTGTATCCGTGTGTGTGTGTGTGTGTGTGTGTGTGTGTGTGTGTGTGTGTGTGTGTGTGTGTGTATCCGCCTGTGTGTGTGTGTGTGTGTGTGTGTGTGTGTGTGTGTGTGTGTGTGTGTGTGTGTGTGTGTGTGTGTGTGTGTGTGTGTGTGTGTGTGTGTGTGTGTATCCGTGTGTGTATCCGCCTGTGTGTGTGTGTGTGTGTGTGTGTGTGTGTGTGTGTGTGTGTGTGTGTGTGTGTGTGTGTGTGTGCGTGTGTGTGTGTGTGTGTGTGTGTGTGTGTGTGTGTGTGTGTGTGTATCCGTGTATCCGTGTATCCGTGTATCTGTGTGTGTGTGTGTGTGTATCCGTGTGTGTGTGCGTGTGTGTGTGTGTGTGTGTGTGTGTGTGTGTGTGTGTGTGTGTGTGTGTGTGTGTGTGTGTGTGTGTGTGTGTGTGTGTGTGTGTGTGTGTGTGTGTGTGTGTGTGTGCGTGTGTGTGTGCGCGTGTGTGTGTTACCTGTCTGTAAGGGCTTTTCATTCATTATGGTCAACCTCATGAATATACATTTGGTGACTGCAAAGTCAATAGGCAGTGATGGGTGTGTGTCATAATCAGTTGACACTAAATAAAATGTCCCTCTGAGATTTCATGTCAAGCTAGATGTGTGCGTGTGTGCGTGTGTGTGTGTGTGTGTGTGTGTGTGTGTGTGTGTGTGTGCGCACGCGCGAGAGAGAATGTATGCCGTGATTAATTACACAGTAAAAGCATCTTCTGTCGTTTACGTCTTCATCCCAAGGTTACTGGGGAACTTGCCAAAACAACTTTGCTATGCAACCATCACAAACACTTTTCCGAATACAAATTAATTCCTGCTAGTGTTTACCACGGTGGTACTGGTGAAGAGCGCTTACAGATATGGATCTGTTTTAAATGGCAGGATATAAATTGCAGAAAGTATTATAGAAGAGAGAGAGAGAGAGAGAAATAACGAGCGAGGCAGATTCCTGATAATTCACATACATGTATTTCTCTTCCCCTTTTCATCACCATCTATGTGAGTGACCGATGCCAGATGGATAAATGTCACCTAACCAGGCATTAGGCTTCATTCTTAATCTCCTTCAGATCAGAGAGAGGGACAGTGAGAGATATGGAGGGGACTTCAAAAGTCAAAAGTCTTTAAAAGTCTCTTTGCCTGTGAAGTTGTCACATCATTCAGTTCATCAGCTGTGAGCATGTACAACACATCCAGCAGATGTCTGGCTCACCCATCTCAAAAAATAAATAATAAATCAAACCCAGATATATCATCATCTCAATCTGAAATATTTTGCAAAAGGGAGACAATATTTTTCCTTCTCCTTTTTTTGGAAGTGAGGCTGGCAGGATATGAACCAGTAATCCTTCAGATTGTTAGAAGATGGGGAATGAGATACAGACAAAGTAATTTTTATCCCTTATCCCCCTTCCAGCACACAAGTCCATCCCTCCATCTGTTTGCGGCCAGTGTTCTGATGAGGTAAGGATTACAGTCTGAACTTTCTGACACGACTTCCTGCTACCATTTTAACACAAAGGGCCCGATTCTCCGCCCGGTGCAAAGAAGTACAAACGGGCAGCACAATTGTCATTGCTCTCATCCTACCGACGCAGTTGTCATTTTTAGAATCAGCACCCACATTCATTGTCTAAATACCAAATGATCTTGCATCTACAGTATAAGTGCCCATGGAGGTGTTCGTCACATTGCCTGCCAAAACGTCCTATAAAGAAAAAAAAAATGACCCTCGACTCTGAGAGAAGGAATGTGATCGTCCCAAAAAATGACACTTCCGTCTACTCCTATGTAGGAAAAAACATCTAGCTCGGATTTCTTATTTTTTTGGTGAAAACAAGCCTTATTCAATGGCCGAAAGCAACAAAATGGCCGATCACGGTTACAACATTTTAGTTCTGGTGGATAGGACACTCCCCCACCCCCCAGACACCCTTTGTTTACATCTGTGCGTGGGGCTCCGTGGATTGTCAATATAAGGTAAAAAACGCTGGCATGGGGATGAAAAACGATTTTTTAAATTCTGGCAGTCAATGTGTTAAAATGAGGTATGGTATGCTTTCTTACGCACAGAGTTAGAGGTTTTTAGTTAGTCTTAACTAAACATTTCCTTACTATTTAGCATTATTGGGATTAAGATGTGCCTAGGTGATTCACAAAGCACGCACACTGATTGCAATAAAATCCATCCGATTTCAACACAAGATCTACAAGATTTCAAAGAAGTGTATTTATTTATGATTAAGACTATTCATTTTTACAATTGTCATAAAACACAATTTACAATTTAGGCATTTAGCAGATGCTCTTAATCCAAAGCGAGTTACAATAAGCAAGGACAACACAAGGTAATACATCAAATGCATAGAAATAGTCATCTAGGATCATAGGTAAACCAAGAACCTATCATCAGTAGAATATCCAAAAAATCTATAATCTGTTCATTGAAACTATACACACTATAGGATGCCAGGTCCACAATCACCTGGCATATGTCTACATAACATGCTATCTAAATCTAAATCTAAACTTTGGGAGCCAGAAGGGAGAAGAGTCTGGGTGTGAAGCTTATTCGGAATGTCATCAGACCGCCATTATACAGTCAAGTAACTACCATGACACAGACAACGCCGTTGCGTTGGGGCCCAGAGTCATCTCGGGCCCACCGTGCCGTCGGTGAGGGCTCGTGGTGACCACCCCGCGTCGGGCCCACTGTTGGCTCGTTACACTACTGACTATATACCAATGGTATTGCCCCCATTTCAAATGATACTTTTCCATCTTGTCTTTATGTCAATCGCTCCAAGGCTGCCAATTGCCGAAGAGAGGTGTGCCACAGGGAAAGCACAGGTGACTTTCAAGTCAATAGCATCCTTCCTAACATAAGGGCAGTCTGAAGTGATGCGATAGCCTACCACAAGAAGGAACATAAATCTTTGTTGTGCTGTTAAAGAGAAAATGTCATGAGTTTGTATAGATCTGCTATTTTCACTATGAATAAAGGTGCATTGAGATTTTGACTTGCCCACTGATCTATAGTATGTGTTGGTGAATCTCAGTACATTGCGTGCATGTGTGTGTGCGTGCGTGTTAGCGTGGGTCCTGTTATTTGTGAGGTTACAGTTGAGTCGTCGGGGCTGATAATAATTAATTACTTTCCCTGGGTGTGAGCTTTCTACCTCCATGTCAAGCGTATGTATATGTGCTTATGTCTGTGTGTGTGTGTGTGTGTGTGTGTATGTGTGACGCACGCACGCACGCACGCACGCACGCATAGAGTTAGTGTCGAAGTGTCTTTGAGCAAAAACCACTGAACCCCTAATTGCTCCCGATGAGCAGGTTGGTGCCTTGCATGGTTTCCTCCGCCATCGGTGTATGAATGTGTGTGTGAATGGGTGAATGTAATGCACAATCTATGTAAAGTGCTTTGGATAAAGGCGCTATATAAATGCACCATTTACCTTTTTTTTTTAACCACAAACACACACACACACACACACTCCCTCAACAGATAATGTTATACTATAATAACATTAAATTATACACTTGCAGCTAAAATCCATAAACACACCTGTGGCCATATTGTATATTCATACTCCAAAACGCACACTTAATCAAATATCTCCTGGCAGACTTTGTTTCAATTAACATTTTTATTATAGAGAGTGACACAGAACAAAGTGGGAGGGAAAGAGATGGGAGAGTACTGTTGAGTTTGTGTGTGCTTGGCTGTGCACATGTACTGCGTGTGCATTCACGTGATTTCTCTTGTTTGTGTACTGAGAACAGAATTTTTATTACTTTCTTTTTATTTTTTTCCTTTTTAGGATTAAGTCAGGGTAAGACTTTCCGGGCTCCGCAGCGAGCAGACAAAGACAGAAAGGGCATAGAAAGGAGGGAGAAGAGAAAAATTAGGAAAACGTATATATATATATTTATATATAAATTAAAAATGTCATTAATCTCCCCGCCGCCGCTCATCTGGAAGAAGGTAATTGAGTTTTTTTCCCATCATGCATTTCAGAATCCACCGGTTTCATTTGTAATCTGTATTAATGGGGGGGATTGGGCATTTGAAGCATTCAAAGGCAGGAACGGTATCAAGGAAGCATAGAATTCAGCCTTCAAAGGCAAGGAGGCCATCGTGGAAGTTGGCATTAAAAGCCAATTTACCCCTTTTTCTCCCCCAATTTAGTTGTTATGCCAGTTAATTCCTCCCCACACACATGTGTGTGTGTTGTCACTCCTGTTGTATCCTACTGACTCACCTGCCAGTGAGGAGCCCCCACCGGGAGGACCTAGAGCCTTCGTCCTACTCCTCCCGCCCAACACTCCCTGCTGACAGGTGCCGCTACAGCCTGTAGGAGTATCGGTATCTGCGGTGACAAATATCACCCTCCCTGCCCGGCTTCCCTCCCCGAACACGGGCCATTTGTGTTCGCATCAGACGATCAATTCTGAAGGCAAATGAGAGTATCTTTAACTGGACAGAATATAGACTGAACAATAACTTCACTTATTTTTATTTTTATTTTATTTTGAAGCTGAAAACCCAACTAACATATTAACAAAGTATTTGTTAGTAACCCATTTCTCTCCATATTTGTTTCTTACATCTTACAAAATGAAATCACAATATCAACAATTTGGATTTCAGGACTGGAGTGAGGAAAAATAATACCAAAATTAGATGATTCAACAGGTCAGTACTGTCTAGTTGCTATCAGTGGGCTGCCGATAACGAAGGGCCAATGCTAGTGCTTAAGTTACTGCTATGCTGCCTTGCAAGCCTGTCAAAATAAGATTCATCTTCAGGTCCGAAAGGTATACAAGACTGTTGCCTTCGAAGGATGGTGACTAATATTATTTCTGTTTTGATTGTATTGTTCAACTTTGGTAATTGTTGTATTCATAGGCTGTTAGCTGGTTAGTGGGATAGCACTTTGGAGTTGGAATTGGAATACCAGTTAAAGTGGTAGTACCAGGACCAGATGGGTAAAATCTTGAACAGTTCTTAATTTATTGGCGATGGCATTGCATACAGGTTATGGATATGATGAATTGATGGTGATGATGGAAACAATGATGATTATAAACTATAATGGAAACAAGAAAAACACAATCAGCCAAAGTACACAATAATAACTTAGGCGAAGTAACTTAACAAATGATAAACCATATCAAATGATAGGTCTGTACTTACTCAAATAATGCATCGGAATAAATTAAAGTTAAACAGGAACTCAACACCAAACACTCCAACCCACTACATTCCTCTCTCTAACTGCAGTGAGTGGGTGCCTAAAGCATAGATATAGAAACCTAGATACCTCATTGGCCTCTGCAGTTCATTGTAACGACTGGTCTCTCAATACAAGGCTCTTCCGGGGGGCTGTTTGACTACTGACCAATCACATCACGTTAACTACTGGCCAATCACAGCGCGTGTAACTGACTAGTTGCTGCGCGGCTGCCTCTTAAGAAAAGACCCACCCCACCTGCCTCTGATTGGCCTACTGAACGGCCCCTTCTGTGACGCACACGGAAGTTTCCAGCTTGCCCCCCAGAAGCATAGAGGAAGCGGAAGTGCGTCCGAGATGCCGACGCTTCAGAGCCAGAGGAGGCGTCTACCTTTATATGTCTATGGCCTAAAGGGCCCACTGCAATTAGGTGCAGGTGGCGCTAATTGTAATCACAATCAGGTGTGCAGTGTGGTTACTCATTCTATAGCTCCTCCCACCTGGGACTGAGCAGGAGGGGATTTTCTACAGTAATGTAAACGTATGTTTTCTCATGGCAATAAAGCCCATTGAATTGAATTGAATTGAATTGAATTGAATTGAATTGAATTGAATTGAATTGAATTGAATTGAATTGAATTGAATTGAATTGAATTTAATTTAATTTAATTTAATTTAATAATCTCAGGCAACAAGGCAGCAGGCAACTTCCTTCTGATTGAGAAAGAGCCTTGATCTGCAGTTGGTGCCTTGGCTTATCTGTACTGCTCTATGCTATAAATTAAATAGACCCACACTGCACATCACCATGTGCTGCATTACACCGTGTCTGTTTTGGATACTGTCCACCTAGAGGCCTCTTGTCCCATGACTGGTGCCCTTGTGAACAGCAGAGGAGTAGAACAGGATATAAGAAAAGAAGGAAAACTGGGGCTCCCTGACTCACCTACAAAGAGTGCATACCACATAAAAAAGGCTGTAGCTGGCCTGGGTTATAATCTGACCCAAGGCTCTATGATGCATGTCATCCCCCATCTCTCTCTCTACCACTGTTCCTGTCTCTCTCACTCAAGAGAATACAACAGAAATACAGAAAAATATACTTAAAGAAAATAATAATTAAAGGGACAAGATTATATCGGTTATAATAAAGTCACTGCATGAAAGCTAGCCTATGTCTGTTAGTATACTCTGTATGTAATATGGCTTTATTGCTGCCATTGTATCGAGCTCTTTGATCATTTTAGAGTAAGAGTACCAATAAAGACAGACAGACAGACAGACAGACAGACAGACAGACTAATGTTCAATATATGGTCGAAAAGATGGACTTGGAGACAGAATAAAGAGAGAGCAGCAGGTTGTCAACACTGATTAGCATAATTATGGGCAGATTAAAGGACAGCTGGGGGGAAAAGGTGGGTGGAAGAACAGACATTAGTCACTTTTGAAAGAGAACGACTCTGTGCACATGTGTGAGTGTGGGACTGTGGGCATGACAGAGCATTCATGCGTGTGCATTGCTGTGCCTGCATGTGCATTATACATACAGAATACTTGCTCTCTGACCTGGGCACATAAAATAGCGAGGACAGGGTACTGTTCCATGAATCACAAACCCATTCCCTGCTGCCAGCCAGGGGGTTTGCTATGACCGCTGACCTCACCCTCCAATGGGAGCAAACCTCCCCTCTAGACACTGATCTGGTGTGTTGTTGGGGAGTTGATGTTGCTTCTAAAAGTGGCAGACTGCAATTTATTCTATCTTCATTTGACAAAAGGAATGAATTGTGTGAGCTGAGCTGCAGTAGGAGAGAACTAGTGGCGGCTATCCGATAGAGGGCGATAGGGCGCTATCCCCCCATCCTAGATATTACTTTGAATACAGTATATAGCGCTACTGTATATATTTTTGGGCGGTGAAACCGCCCCTATATGTGAGGTTTGGACATTTTGCACCCCCCAACCCTGCGCTGTGATTGGCCACCAGTGTACCCCCCTAACCCTGCACCGTGATTGGCCAATCACAGTCTATTCAGGACTGTGATTGGCTAGTGAAACATGACGTTAGGGGTGTACAATGGTTGGTCCACAATATTACTTTTCTTTAAGTGAACTTCCATCACTGTGATGACACTGTGACCACACCGCCCACTTCACACTGGGTGTGATTTTTTTATTAACAAGCCAGTAAGGTAAATATTATGTTGTTTAACTAGTGAGTAAAATGTATGATCTACCATAAAAATTGTTCAAACTGGAGCTGTGGAGACAGTGAACAGGATATACTAGAGGTTTGGGCCGCTACGCGGCCCTCACACCTACGTCGAATTGCTGATCCGACCAATATGTCTGAGTCATAGTGGGAGCTTTGTCAGAGTACCCGTTGTACCCGTCAGTCTGTGTCTCTTTTGTGCCCAAGTCCATACTGTCTGGAGATGTCTGTTTCTGTCTGTCTACCTGTGTCCCTTCTATGCCCATATATGGAGATATCTTTGTGTCAGTCCTTGTCCCTTTTGGAGAATCCTGTATGGAGAATTCTGATGTCATCAGTATATTCCCATATATGGGCATGCCCTCTTTTGTGCCCATATATGGAGCTGACTCGTGTTTTGTTTATGGTTATGTTGTCATAGTGACGTGGCCGTGGTTTGTTTATGGCTGAGTCAGAATGACGTCAGAGGTCCGCCTGCTCGCCCTCCCATTAGTCAGTTTAATATAGGATCCGTACATTTTAGTACCAGGTCACACTGACAGCATGTCTGTGTTAAGAGGGAGGTGGCATGTATTTTGAGCAGGCTCTTGGCGTTTAAGTCCTAACAGAATTAAACAAACATAAACAACCCAGTATATATCCACCATTATTGTTGTAGTTTCCAGGCGCAAGCAACAGTGGGCATGCGCAAATTGAGCTATGACATCATCGATTCTCCAAATGTCCATTTTACCTGTCTACGCTTAAATGGATATCTTCAATCTACATCTTTTTACTTTTTTCAAGTAAAAAGTGACACAGCCTGAAAGGGCACATTCAATGGAGTTGTTGTAGTACAGCCTGCGGATGCGGGGGCCCACTCCAAACGTCTTCAGGCGGCGAAACCAGTATAGTCGCTGCTGAGGTTTTTCCCTCAAATGCGTGTCCCACTTGAGCTGATCCTCGACACTCTTTTGGGTTGCAACTGGATTTTTATGTAAGCATGAGCGATCATATTACTACAGTATGTGATCACCCCAAGATATGTTTTACTGCCAGGTCTAAATTATGTTTCAAAGACCCATTTCATGAGTTACTGTAGTTGTGTGTGCGGGAATACGTGCATGACAGTGTGTGTGTGTGTGTGTGTGTGTGTGTGTGTGTGTGTGTGTGTGTGTGTGTGTGTGTGTGTGTGTGTGTGTGTGTGTGTGTGTGTGTGTGTGTGTGTGTGCGTGTGTGTGTGCCCGTGTGCGCGAGCATGCGTGCGTGTGTGTGCGTGTGTGTGTTGTGTTCCTAACATGCAAGTGAATGTGTGTGTATGTCTGCTTGGAATCATGAATGCCCTTGAGATGTAAGTCAACCTTTGAAGCTGAAAACTGCCTCCACAAGCACTTCTGCTGTGGCTGAAAACTGTTTTGAACACTACAGTATTTTTTACAGTAATGACTGGTTAACCCTAGGTGAAGTGTCAGCTTGCTTTCCCAGGGAACGAGAAGACAGATAGAAATACAAAAAAGACAACTCATTTAAGAGCTCAACAATCCTCAAATGGTGCATTCTATGGCATTAACAACCGCTTTGAACTCAATAAGAGCGACCACTTCCTTGGGATCCAAAGCTTTCCGCAGGCCTACCCTCACTGAGGAGGCAGGGATCATGAAGACTTTCTGGATCATCTCTGTGTGAACTTAAGAGACAGTACAGGAACGTCTTGGGACCTTGTGTTATAATGACTCCCACATGTCTCTGAGGTAAATGCATAAATAGAGAAAGATGTCCTGAGGACAGACCGGTAGACCTCAATGGTAATGAAGTTTCTTTAAAGCTCCATCTGAAGTGTCCCCAGTAACCTCCACAGTTATGTGTACTCATGGAGAAGCCAGTAAAAGAGATGTAAAATGTGAGATAGCCAAGACACATTCTGAACGGCCTTATAACTAAAGGTAAATCACACTGCTGGGGTCATTTCTATGTTATGCAGTAATAAATCCTACTTTTATCAGATTTGTGCTTCTGTCTCTCCATTACGTTGTGGTTAGTGACCATTTTATATACAAATTAAAAATAACTAAAACTAGAGAAAGTGCTCCTCGGAGCACAGGTCTCCGCCAGGTCAGGTAGGTTATTGTGGCCTCCTGGTGACGCTATAATAGGCCAATGTTTAAAGGGTTTGTTCTTAGGCCTTGCACGGCAATCGGACACTGCATTCATGGTTTGAGGCATTTTGTGCAATTTTTTTTTTTGCTAAATTAGACCTGCTGGTAGCGCCATAACAGGCCAATGTTAAAGGGTGGCATTTGTTCCTCAACATAGTGTGAATGTGCGTGCAAAGTTTGACCGCAATCGGACGGTGCGTTCAGGATTTGCGGAATTTTGTTCAAAACAAGCCACTACTGCAAACTTTAGATGTCAATCTTAGCCAATGAGGATGGAATATGAAAAACCAAACACATCCGTCTTGATCACATGACTATGGAGATCATGTGTACCGATGTGCGTGAAATTTGGATAAAATCGGAAGGAGTAATATACAAAAAAAGTTTTACATTAGTCGGCCTCCTGGTGGTGCTATAAAAGGCAGATGTGAAAAATGCAGGGCTAAGGTTTTTCCTTGACCTCTAGGGAGTGCGCATACAAAGTTTGACACAGATCGGTGCAGTTATAGGTAAAAACATGAATCGGCCTGTTATAGCGCCACCATGAGGCTGATTTGTCATTTCTTCCTCGGCATAGTGGAAATATGCGTGCAAAATTTCACGGAAATTGCATGCTGTGTTCATGATTTGAGGCATTTTGTTGAAAACGGAGCACTCCTGCAAACTTTGGAAGCCATTTTTAGCCAATCAAGATGGAAT
The DNA here is from genome assembly GCF_963280865.1 of Gymnoscopelus braueri. NCBI lineage: Eukaryota > Metazoa > Chordata > Actinopteri > Myctophiformes > Myctophidae > Gymnoscopelus > Gymnoscopelus braueri. The sequence goes on along the minus strand of NC_137604.1, from coordinate 31,875,481 downwards.
ATGAACAATCTGAAAGGCTGACTATAGAGATACTGTGTACCGATTTGCGTGATTTTTGGACAAAATCTTTTTGAGTACTGTCAAAAAATATGTTTTTCACAAATTGGCCTCCTGGTGGCGCTATAAAAGGCCCATGTGAAAAATGTGGAGCAAAAGTTCGGAATTGGCATCCAGGGAGTGTGTGTGTGCACAGTTTTGCTGCGATCAAGCCAACGGTGTCGGAGATTAGCTGGTCACAGACGGACACACACACACACACACGGACGGACGGACGGACAGGGGGTAAAATACTCTCGCCATGCCTTTCGGCCTGGCGGAGACAACTATGTGACTTAAATTAGACCTTATAATAATAAACTTTATTTTATTTATGTCATAGTAGTTTGGCTATTGTCAGTTGTATAGGTCACTATCCTTAATCTTTGAGAAGTGTTTCAAACAAATGACATAGGCTACTGTGAAGCATTTCAAAACAATGCAATGAATCAAAGCATTATTTTTATTTACAGTGTGTGTTGCGTGAGGCCATGACTTCATCTATGTGGCTGTGCCTTTGACCTATACCTCTCCTCTCTCACCAGACTGGCACATCTACAGCAACCCCTCTTAACAACTGCTTTAAAAGTTGGCCTGTTCTGTTCAGTGTTGACACAGACAGACCCAGCCAGTGCTACAGTCCATTGTAGGATGAATTTAGTTATTTAGGCTTAGATAGCCATTTCATTTTCTCTGTTTTAGTTTTGTTAGTTCTGTTTATTTTGGTAGATTTGAGTGTAGAGGTTTTTTTTTTTGTTGGGGAGGGGGGCTAGTTTCGAGTGAGAATGTGCGATGTCCGCTTCTGTTGACTCAAGCTGCTATATACCGATAAGATTTTTACATAAATCAACACTATTGAACACCCTTTACGTCTGTGTAAAAAAATCAAAACATTTGAACCAATGAAAAGTATTAAAAAGCGCCTCTGACAAAAACTCCCAACTCCATTGGATCCTCAAACTGTCCGTCAAAAACAAACAACTCCCCCCCTCTCCTCTCCAGTGCTGCCTTTTAACAGCATGAGCAGAGCGTGCTGCGCAGTGAGCGAGGAGGAGGAACACGTAAACAAGCTCCCCGTAGTCTGTTAAAACTATGCAGTGTACCTGTTTATCAAACTTAGCACTGACGCAAATGTTATGAAAACAAGTCATTATATTTCTAAAATCTATGAAGTGTTTAATGAGGAGAGCAATGTGACAAGAAGAAAGGTGTTCATAGCATTTCTGTCGCGCTAGTTCTACTACCTCTTTGCAGAAGTTATTGTAATATTTAAAGTCCTGTTTATTATTGTAGGCCTATATAAAAAGTGTCATGAAGCATCAGGGCATTAATTCACACGTTGTTGTGATGCATTGTGAGCTTGGAGATCCATTGTTAGCTTTTGGGAATTTGTACCCTTTTGAAACCTCTCCCTCAGCAGCGAGTGGAGCTATTGTTGTTCGGACACCTAACTCCATTTCAGCTTGATTTCGGCTCGTCTGAAACTACTAACTCCACTTGCGCTGGATTTGGGTAAAGTGTTGATAATATAATGACACATGCAAGTATCTGACAATATATAAAGTCACTATACCAACTTTGATGAGGCAGTATTGCTTTGTTTTAAAAATATAAGGTTTTCTTCATTTCCTGAAAAACGTATATTTAGTTTTTTCGTTTCCTGAACAATGAGCGTTTTGGAGTTAGCAGGTTCGCGATGGACAGCAGAGATATGTTATAT
>NC_137604.1:31831225-31863725 GCF_963280865.1 Gymnoscopelus braueri | reverse complement strand
AAATAGGATGATATAATTACCGCGGGTGGATGGCGGATGGATAATGAACTTGTTAACGCGGATTTGGGTGACAAAAAAAAACATCCGCGCATCTCTAGCGTCCGCGGAGCAGACAAAACCACGGAAAGATATTCACATTTTAACTTACTCTTTCATCATAGAAACAAGTGGGCTTATAACCAAAACGATCCATGTTCTCTGGGAGAAGTGGTGTTAGTGTAGCCTGGTAAACCCTCCCTCCGGAAATCTCAATTCCATTTCATTTAAATGAAATGGAATTGAGATTTCCGGAGGGAGGGTTTACCAGGCTAGTGTTAGTGTTCCGTGTAGAAATATTGTTAGTGGGAATGAAAACATAGTCGCACCAACCGGAAGTGATGCGCTGAAGGCATACACAAAACACCGGTTTCCTTGCGCTCTGGCTCTACGTTTTCGTCCTCCCAGAGCCAACAGACATAGAACAAACAGCAGAGGGCGCTGCTTTTCATTTTCAGTTGGCGATGGGTTCCCAGATTGGCTGTTCACAGACAGACAGACAGACAGACCGACATGGACAAAAATCTCCGGCCTGGCGGTGAAAATAACAATAATAATAATAGTTTAATTTGTTGCTGAAATGTCGCTGGGAGAGGACAGACTCATTAATAATGAATAATGATTAATAAATGAAATCCTGCATTCTCCACAATTTCATAGGGCTGCATAGTATGTTTGTTATAACCATCCCAATGTTTTAATCTGTCTGAACTATACAACTGCATGAGACTGTTTTTAAATGCTGAGTTGAGAAGTTACACTTTCCTACCCGACTCTTTCTCTTGTGCTGTCATTGGAGACATACAGTAGGATGACGTCTTCATAAATGGGTCATTATATTGGAAGTATTATTCCTACTATAATCCGTACGTGTTGCACAGTGATTGCACACAGTCAGAGTCACTCGCCGAAAATAGCATGGCCTCTCGCACCAACAATGTCTCCCGCACCAACATGGTGTCCCGCACGCGAACAGCCTTATTCCATGCAGTTGAAGCACAAGGGGGCGGGGGGCGGGGCTGGCGGGGCTGGCGGGCTATGTTAGTGCAATGAGTGGCAGTTGGGGCAAACGCAGTCCCCACAACATCATTTACGATTCTGTGCCTATCGGTACATAACTCGGACGGCGCTTAGTCGACTAGCAGACCATCGGCCGGTCGGCGCGGGCACTTGCGCTTGGAGGCGCTCGGGCGTGCCTCCTCGGCCTCAAGGTCTGCTAAGTCGGCGCGCTTGCGTCATGGTCCAAAACTATACTTTCGGGGCGAAAAAAAGTAGTCCGCGGTTGTTTGAAAAAGTATTGTCCGAAGCGGGAGTCGGACCCAGACTCCCAATGGTAGTGGATCGGGAGTCTAATGATTATCGAGGTGCGCCACTGAGGCCGGTGCTGAAATTGGGTATTCGAGCTGTATTAGAATGTGACGTCCTAACTTTTCTAATGTAGAGGAAAGAAGTCCCGGCCCGCGCGCCCGCCAAGCCTCGCCCCTTCCAACTACATGGAAGAAGGCTGTTCGCGTCCCGCACACACTGTTCCTCTCCTATTTGGAAAACAGTGGCTACTGTAGTTATTGTTTTTACCAGAGGTTTGGGCGGCTATGCAGCCCTCACATGTAGTGCTCATCTACTGTACGTCGCACCGTCAATCCCACCAATTTTAATATAGGATTTTGCAAATTTTGAATTGCCTATTTTGATATTAGCTTTTTCAACAACATTTTCTTTTTAATTATAATCCAATATAATAATAATCCAATTATCAATTTCTCTTTTTAGAGTCGACATAATGTTCACATCCCTAACTAATGACAGATTACTCCAGTTCTTAGATCTTTACACTGTGGTCAAATAATTGATTTCAAAATACTACTATTGGTTGATAAAGCATTGAATGGTTTGGAACCTAAATACCTTTATGATCTTGTGTTACATCATGAACCATCCAGACCTCTCAGGTCATCTGGGACAGCTGCATTCTGAACCCCAGAAACACATCTAAAAGTGGATCTGGAACAAAACCCAGAAAACGGCAGCTCTGCTAACTCAGTGTTATTTCAAGTGAACCTGTAACCATGTGACAACAACCCTCGGATCAGGAACATTATACCAAATTAATTGATCATACCTGTGGGTGCGATGTCACCCTATTAGTGTGTCAATCACCCACACACTCCCTCTTTCTTCCTCCTGGTCGGTAATGGCTTATACCAGCTTGTGATTTGACTTTGATTCCTCATGGTGCTGGCTGCCTACTCTGGGCCACTAGCGCTCCTGCTTTCGTGTATAGAGGGGCGGGTGTATAGAGGCGCAGAGAGATTGCGCCTGATCCCATTGGTTCACCGATCTGTCCGCCAGCCCCCGCCCCGTCAACACAACATTACGAGCGACGCCCACTGCACTCTGGTTGGTTGGGGAAATGAAACACTTCCTATACCGGGTACACCGATGCGCTGGTCCAGGCTTTTATTTTTTTGCAAAACTAAACAATAAAAGCCTGGAGATCGAGTCTACCTTGTATATGGCACCCCCTTGTAACTTACGTTCCTCTCCAAAATGTTGTGTTCCACTTCAAACGTGTGTCTTAATTCTAGCAAAGCTAAGACACAGATTGACAGAAAACAAAGAGGACAAATCGTGTTGCTCAAGCTACAGTAAGTATATCTGTCACAACTATTCCAGTATGCAGTGCACAGTCATGATGGCTGGCCGACAAACAATCTTTCAAAACTTTTAAAAAGTCAATGTCTCACCAAGTAAAAGAATTGAGAATCCAGCAAAAGTGCCGTGATTTATTTACTGAGTGGTTTGAAGACATTTCTTTTCCCCAAGATAGATGTTACACCTTTATTTGTTCTTTTCTTTTTTTAAAGAGACCCTTCTCAAGTCTTTTGTGTATCCCCTAACGGTAGCTTATGTGCTTCCAGTGCTAATGGCCACCGATTTGAAAGCATCACAAATCTTTTGAAAAAGTAAGGGATCACTGACTTCAAAAACTGTGTATGTGCATGCGGGCATGCGTGCATCTGTGTGTGTGTGTGTGTGTGTGTGTGTGTGTGTGTGTGTGTGTGTGTGTGTGTGTGTGTGTGTGTGTGTGTGTGTTATACAGATCACAGTGCACTGACGGCAGCCACAGAGAAAGACCCAGGGCAATGTCACAAACAGACAAATGAGCCTATTTGTTGGCTGATTGAGCACCACTTGTCGATGGAAATCCATTCCAATTCTTGCCAAGCTTAAATGACAACGAAAGAAAAGAAAGAGAATGAAAGATTGGAGCCAAAAAAAGGATGAAAAATGACTGAAAAAGATGAGACGGAGGGGCTTCGTCTTTGAGACAAAAAGCATTTGGAAATGCCACAAAAGCCCCGATTTTGGTTGTCATTTGACTTGGGGGAATTTTGGCATTGACAGCTCCCCTCATTTGAAAGAGAGGAAACAAACAAGAGTGCAGGGTGAGGCACGTGTTAGGGAGGACTTTGAAATATTTTTGGAAGAAAAGATTCAAGCAGAGAGGATGGGATTTGTGTGTGTTCCGTATGTGTGGTGACTGTGTGTGTTCATGTGCATCCCTGGAACCTTGTTTTGACTTGTGCCTGAGTCCCCGCCTCTGTCGTCTTGAACTGTCATTTTGGGACGGAGGCTGTCAAAGGAACAGGCATTATTTCCATCATGCTGTCTTTGTACCCCTCGTTAATATAACACACGCATGCACGCACACTCTCACGCTCTCTCACACACACACACACACACACAAACTGTGTGCTTGTTCTTCCCTTGTTCTCTCCTCTTTTTCACTTGTTTCTTCTCTTTTCTCTCCTCTTCTTTTTCTTCTTTTCTCTGCAAGTCATATTCACTCTATTGGTAAGCCTGTTGAAGCCAGACAAAGTTTCAACTGAAGGACAAGGTTCCTACACATTATTAATAAGACCACTGGTTTTTACTATAATGTAAAGGGTAAAAAAAGTGTGTGCGTGTGCGTGTGCGTGTCAAAATGTGATCCTGGAGACACCGATTAGAGCAGGAATTGTACCCATGATCTATGGTCCTAACTGCATCTACTTTTTAATCTCGCCTTATGGAGGCACGCAGCGGCGGACTGGCCATTTGGCGTACCGGCAAATGCCCGGTGGGCCGCCAAATTTTTTTTAAAATTTATTTTCTTTCTTTTTTTTTATATTTTCGCTCTCGTTTTAGGATTATTACGGTCATTTCCGGGTCGCACGGCCCAATTATTAGTTACGTTTATGTTTGGGCTGGGATGCTTTCCAGCAGGGGCCTCAGTGCGGCTGCAGAGTTCATGTGCAGGGCTGGGCTGAAACAGTAGACCTACATACCTGCTACCACATATGCTTACTTTACCTCTATCCTTTCCCTTCTCGCAAAATAAATTCACCCACAAAAGAATTTCACCAACTTCTTAACACGTGTAAACCTAATGAACAGCGCAATCTCCACTACAGGCATACATGTCCCTTTTTTGTTGCAGTCTATGAGTCGATCATACTGTAACACCAAATGTGTTGCCTTTCCTTAATCCAGTCTCAATTTTCTTCCATTCACACTTAGATGGTATATCTTATGTGAGCAAGTTTGGTCTGGGGATCTTAGTTTATTTCTACAATTATTCTTCTATGGTAGAGAGTGGCTGCAGAAATATGAACACTAGTGGCCGTAACACCAGACAGCCTACAATTGAGTGCTAACATATCACAAATATGAGAGGAAATCACAGCGTCTAGATGTTTATACGCAGTGTTGGAAAGTAACTAAAGTAATATGTAACTTAAAGTAATATTATTACTTTTTCCCAGTAACTAGTAACGTAACTAATTACTTTCAAGTTTTGAGTAATATTATTACCTTTACTTTTTTTCCAAAAGTAACTTATTACTTTTTTTCACGAGCCTTTTTATTCTATTAGAATTACTTTTGTTTACAAAGAAATGAAGCACTTTATTTTAAGCAGTCATACAGAATAATTGATTTTTTTTTACTTGCATTTGCTCCTACATTCTGCCACGATGATATGTGTTGCTATGGGAGCCTTTTTATTTTTTTATTTTATTAGAATACATTTTGTTTAATAAACAACAGAAGTTGTTCAAAGATTGTGTCTCATGATGAGTCATTATCTGTTTGAGCCCAGGTGTTTGAATTTGAATATTTTTTTAGGCAAAAAATACATGAAATACATTTAAAATACTTCCAAAAAAGTCCTTGCGGTCTTGTTTCCATTGAGGTCCTTAGTATTCAATTCATAGTCAAATGGTTTTCATTTAGTCTGTAAGTTATGAATTCATACACAGTAAAAGTCTTAGTGTTAATATAATTGAAATGAGTGTACAAATAGAACCAAATGGACCCGTCATGTGTACAGAACACTTTTCAGAGTTAAATCAACAATGAGGATTTTACAATGTAGGCTGCAGAAAAGAGAAAAAAAACAACTGCTAATGTTGAAAATGCAAAGTCAGACTTTTGGGGAGAAAGGATGCAATTACTGGGGGCGAGGAAAAAAAAGTAACTAAGTAATAAGTAACTAGTTACTTTTGGCAGGGAGTAATAAGTAAAGTAACTACATTACTTTTTAAACAAGTAATATGTAATAAGTAACATATTACTATGTTGTAGTAACTATTCCAACACTGTTTATACGTTCCTGTTTTCTTGACTGCTGCTATACTCAATGGCACCTTCGAACCTCAAGCCAACAATTTCACAATATGATGAATTTCAGGCTTTTCATGCATTTTTTGGTTTTAGTGGCATGTGGAAAATAGCTTTGTTGTGTGACAAACTCAATTCAAGGTGTACCTTGCAGAAAGTTAAAGTTTTAAGGTAGCTTTACCCTTCTACCTTGTGTGATGCAAAGTGTATGGTTGTTTACCATGACTAAGATAAAGCTAATGCAAATAGTGCTTTGTTGAAATTAGGAGAGGTTGGTGTAATTCTGTTGCTCATCGGCTTCCGACCTCCAAACCTCGGATAACTGAGTAACTGTCAGGGTGCGTAACGGGTAGGCCCCAAAAGCAGACGAGGTAGGCAAGAATGTTCAAATCAAAAGGTTTATTTAACAACCAGGGTTTCCAATAACCAGGTAAACTGAAGTAGGCATCAAGCACCAACTCAGACACACGTGACATGGGTCTACGGACCAACAAGGACACATTGCAAACACAGGGTTTAAATAGACAGGGGATAAACAGGACGCAGGTGAACACAAACTACAATCAACACTGTGATTGGCTGGGGCACAACAGGACACAGGTGGAGAACATAACTAATCAAGGGTAAGAGACAAGACAGGAAACGGTAAACAAGGCAGACAGGAAACAATACTACAAAGCAAAAGCACAGAACACCAATGCAAAAGGCAGCAACAGAATGACAGATACAATTATACAAATGGAACACGCAGTATGCAGAACATACAAAATGCACTTTAGGCCTAACCAGCCTAAAGTGTCCATAACCATATAAGGGCATCTTCAAGGTATAAATAATAAGTCTGCCTAACCGGCCCAAAGTGTCCATGACCATATAAGGGCATTCCAGGTCTAAATAATAACGTCAAAGTCCACGGCCCGAGGAGCGGACCGTGACAGTACCCCCCCTCCAAGGGGCGGATTCCAGACGTCCCACATGACTACCAAACAAGGGTGGGTGGCGGGGCCCAGGAGGAGGGAGCCAAAGGCAGGGAAGAGGGGGCAGCAAAAAGGGCAAGGAACAAAAACAGAACTGACTGGGTCAGGGCAAAAATACTGGGCCAGCAGAACTGTACAGGACAGGATGGGACTGGGTTAAGGGCAGGGCAACACAGAACGGGCAGAAAGGGGGACAAGCAGGAAAAGACAGAGCAAAATACAGACATTCAAAAGGACAAAGACAAGCACATTCAAACCAGACAAAGCGACACAGGCAACAGACAACACTCAGACTAGCCGACGAGCAGACAGCTAGCTGTAATGCTGAAAACCGGACAGAGAACGAGAAAGCACTGACAGACAGAGAGACAGCAGAACACACAATCATACAACCGGAATCACATAGAAAGACAGGAGGGCAGACACGCAGACATACATACATACAGACAAGCAGACAGGTAAAAGGTGAGACAGACCGAGAGACATACAGATCAACTGACAGACAGCCATGCAGGCGGACCAACATGAGGTTAGACACAGCAGGCGGGTAAAAGGGTCGAAAGGGAAACTGGTGGACGGGGGACTAGATAGACGGACGAGCAGAGTAGCAGACATACTAGCAGACACACATACGGGGAGACAAGCAGATAAACAAATAGGGAGAGCAGCTATCTGGGTGACGGAAGGAAAAACAGAGTTGGCCTGGGGAACTGGGCTACAGACAGGGCTGGGAATGGGGCTAACAACAGGGTTGGGAATGGGGCTAACAACAGGATTGGAAATGGGGCTAACAGGGCTAGGAACCAACCTGGGGTCGGGGACAGAGACCGGCCTCAGCGGTGCAGAGCAGGGGCCGGGCAACAGAAGAGCAGTACCGGGGTCCGGCGGCTGGAGTGCAGGCCCTGAATCTGGCAACTGGTGAGCCAGTCCAGGGTCCAACCGCAGGAGTGCAGGCCCGGGATCCAACCGCTGGAGTGCAGGCCCAAGACCCGCTGACTGGGGTGCGGGCCCTGAGTCCAACGGCTGGAGTGCTGGTTTGGTTTCGGCAGTGACAAACAGTGGCAATACAGAAAGTTCATCAGCAGTGACAGCCGAGAAAACTGACATGGTTCCAGGCGGGGGATTGGCCCAGACAGCTGGGACATCGGCGGGGACAGCCGACGCAGATTGGGGCAGGGTGTCGGTGGGGACAGCCGACCAGAGTCCAGACAGATTGTCGGCAGGATCGGCTGACCCGATTTCAGACAGGATGTCGGCATGGCTCGCTGATGCAGGGGAGGACAGAACGTCAGCGTGGCTCGCTGATGCAGGAGAAGACAGAACGTCAGCATGGCTCGCTGATGCAGGGGAGGACAGAACGTCAGCGTGGCTCGCCGACGCAGGGGAGGACAGAACATCAGCGTGGCTCGCTGATGCAGGGGAGGACAGAACGTCAGCGTGGCTCGCCGACGCAGGGGAGGACAGAACGTCAGCGTGGCTCGCTGATGCAGGGGAAGACAGAACGTCAGCGTGGCTCGCTGATGCAGGGGAAGACAGAACGTCAGCGTGGCTCGCTGATGCAGGGGAAGACAGAACGTCAGCGTGGCTCGCTGATGCAGGGGAAGACGGAACGTCAGCGTGGCTCGCCGACGCAGGGGAAGACGGAACATCGCTCAGCACCAGCAGTACCTCGGCATTGCTGGGCAGCAGCAGCGGAGACTCGCCGTCACCGTTGCTGGGCAGCTGAGGAGGTTCACCGTCGCAGGGTAGAGATGCACGCTGGTCGCCGGGCGGTGGTGCTCGCTGGTCGCCGGGCGGTGGTGCACGCTGGTCGCCGGGCGGTGGTGCACGCTGGTCGCCGGGCGGTGGTGCACGCTGGTCGCCGGGCGGTGGTGCACGCTGGTCGCCGGGCGGTGGTGCACGCTGGTCGCGCGGCGGTGGTGCACGCTGGTCGCCGGGCGGTGGTGCACGCTGGTCGCCGGGCGGTGGTGCACGCTGGTCGCCGGGCGGTGGTGCACGCTGGTCGCCGGGCGGTGGTGCACACTGGTCGCCGGGCGGTGGTGCACACTGGTCGCTGGGCTGCAGTAGAGGCTCACCGCCTCCGTCGCTGGGCCACAGTGGAGACTTGCCACCTCCATCGCTGGGCCACAGTGGAGGCACGTCGCCTCCGTCGCTGGGCCGCAGTGGAGGCTCGCCGTCTCTGTCGCTGGGCCGCAGTGGAGACTTGCCACCTCCGTCGCTGGGCCGCAGTGGAGGCACGTCGCCTCCGTTGCTGGGCCGCAGTGGAGGCTCACCGTCTCTGGACTGCCGTGGAAGTTCACTGTCGCTGGGCAGCAGTGGCGGCTCACCACCTCCGTTGCTAAGCTGCAGTGGAGGCCCACCGTCGCTGGGCAGCTGCGGAGACTGGCCGTCATCGTCGCTGAGCAGCAGTGGAACCTCATAGTCCCTGGGCAGTGTCAGACGCTGGCGGCCTCGGGAGCGGCTGTCGGGCTCATTACCAGCATGCTGTGAAGAGGACTTGGAGACAGGAAGAGGGCGCCCAACGTTGTACTGCCATCTGATGTGAGCCATCTGCTTGGCAAGCTCAGGGTCCATCCTCCAACAGAGGGCAAAGGACTCGAGGAACTGTGGGTCCTCATAGAAAACGTCCCTTATCACGCCAAAGTCCATACACGAGAAAGGCAAGCAGGGCTGGTGGCCATAAGCCATGGCAGACAGACTCAGAGGCTTGCTCCAAACAGGCATAATGAAAACCTAACTAAACTCGTCCGCTGGGTCCAGTACTGGTTGGTCCGTACTGTCAGGGTGCGTAACGGGTAGGCCCCAAAAGCAGACGAGGTAGGCAAGAATGTTCAAATCAAAAGGTTTATTTAACAACCAGGGTTTCCAATAACCAGGTAAACTGAAGTAGGCATCAAGCACCAACTCAGACACACGTGACATGGGTCTACGGACCAACAAGGACACATTGCAAACACAGGGTTTAAATAGACAGGGGATAAACAGGACGCAGGTGAACACAAACTACAATCAACACTGTGATTGGCTGGGGCACAACAGGACACAGGTGGAGAACATAACTAATCAAGGGTAAGAGAGACAAGACAGGAAACGGTAAACAAGGCAGACAGGAAACAATACTACAAAGCAAAAGCACAGAACACCAATGCAAAAGGCAGCAACAGAATGACAGATACAATTATACAAATGGAACACGCAGTATGCAGAACATACAAAATGCACTTTAGGCCTAACCAGCCTAAAGTGTCCATAACCATATAAGGGCATCTTCAAGGTATAAATAATAAGTCGGCCTAACCGGCCCAAAGTGTCCATGACCATATAAGGGCATTCCAGGTCTAAATAATAACGTCAAAGTCCACGGCCCGAGGAGCGGACCGTGACAGTAACTATCCTATCATTATTATGCATGAAAAACTTGTTTTGCTATCCGCTAGCAATAAAATGATTTTCCCCTTTGCACATGGACTTTTATATTGTCTGATGCAGATGCAGGTTGCTGTGCAGCAATTTGCTTAATTTGGCTACACGCCATTGACAACAAATAATGAATTGACCTTCAGCTAGATTAAACACAAACTTTGTCTTGCCGTTTTTTAAATCACCTGCTGCATATGCATTGCTGCCATCTTCACTTTCTCCACTAGTTCATGAATAGATCATGACATGAGTGTCTTCATCCTTACTGGTGCATTGTTGAAAACAAAGAAATGTTCACGTGCCTGCCTACTAAGAAGCTACTGTATGTGGAAAGTAAATTAGAACAATGTGCAATGATGGGGTTTGTTTTTCTCGCAGGGCAGCATTATGATTTTTGTTCATCTATTTGTTTTCCTTTCTCTTCTTATATAAAGGGTTCTTTGCTGTGCGGAAGCTGCTTTGAATATCAATGGCAGGGCAGATGCATCTGGCATATTATGTATTCTCCTCAGGTGTCAGTGAAGTAACCACTGTAGTTCTTTATTTCTTTTTTCCTTTTTCACCCCCTTTCATTCTACTCTTCTCATCCTCCATGATTGTGCTTTTTAATCACCTAATATCATGCCACAATGAACAGATTGCCATGAGTTGCACGTGGAGCTCGCACAAGACAAAACAGAGAGAGAAAGAGAGGGAGTGAGGCAACACTATTGTAATTAATTCTCACACATGCACGTGTGTGTGTGTGTGTGTGTGTGTGTGTGTGTGTGTGTGTGTGTGTGTGTGTGTGTGTGTGTGTGTGTGTGTGTGTGTGTGTGTGTGTGTGTGTGTGTGTGTGTGTGTGTGTGTGTTGCTTGTTTGTGCATGAGACAGGAGAGAGAGCTGGCAAGCAAATGTAGAGCAAGAGGCCTCACCAGACTCCAAACGTAGTGTTTTTTCTACCTCTTGCATATCAATGAGGTTTAAGAGACAGAGAGAATGTGATGGCGAATAGAAATGGTCAGATGGGAGGCCAGGATGGGATGCAAACTTTTGTTCTTTATAGAAAACAGGGAGAGTAATGAACTTTATGCTGGAGTGTCTGGGTTTAACTCAATGCAAAGTAACCCATTTTGTCCAACCATTATGCCAATCAATCTCGTCTTTTGAAGATGAAAAATGTATTATTTATTTAAAGGCGTGTATACAGTGCCGTGTCTGACATGGCACTGTCATGAATATGAAGGAAGCTTTACAAGGAAGACATACAGGAAATTAGTGATATCGATCGATTGTCTGAATATCGTTTGGTATCGATACTTTAAAAAATATTATTTTTAATGTACTGTTCCGGTTTACGGCCATTTCCGGTTCCGTTTCCGGTACTTCCGTTTCCGGTTTACGACCATTTCCGGTCCCGTTTCCGGTTTGGTTATGTTTCCGGTTCCGGTATCGGTATCGGAAAATCGCCCCCAAAAATATCGGTATCGTATCGAATTGAAGAAATGTGGTATCGGCCCATCACTACAGGAAATGAGGTCTCAACGTTGGTGATTTTTTTTAATTATTGTACAACCTTGAACAACCTACCACTTAGTGTCATGTTATCATTACATTTAATTGTCTTAGTGATTCATTTTGGCTTTGGCTGTCATGAGATCAATATAAAGCGTCATTAATAATTGTTACATGCCAATCCATAACCCAGTTTAATTGAATACACTGGCTCTTATTTAATGTCTAAGGGTCTTCAGGCAGTTATAGATTGACAATGTACACGTATTTGCTACAACCTAACTTATATCATCCCTACTCTAGCATTAGGTTATGCACAAATATAATAGCTACATAGGCCTACTGTATAATAATTTTATAGACCCACTCTAAATTAGATTTTAATGGAGGAGCAGGTTTAAGATTTGTCTCTTGGAATGTTAAAGGGAAAAATGGCCCAGTTAAGAGGGGCAGAGTATTTTCCACATTTAAACCACCCTTAAAGGTTCTATGACATTCATTTTCACTTTTTTTATTTTTTATGTTTTTTGGGGGGTTTATTTTTTCATTGCAGTTGAAAAGGCTTTGGAAATGTGAGAGAAAAACACCTGCCATGGATAAATGGAGTGGATTTTTTTGTTAAAACTTTCTATACACGTTTGAAGGACCATGACAAAGACTTTTAATGTGTGGTAAAACTGAACGTCATGAAACCTTTAAACTGAAATAGCTTTTTTACAAGAGACTCACCTTATTAATAAGGACCATCACAAGTTAAAGGCGTCATGGGTTGGCCAATCCTTTCACTCTAACTTCAGTAACAGAGCAAGGGGAGCAGCAATCCTAATACATAAAAAAGTACAGTTTCACCCTACTAATGTTACAGCTGACCCTAATGGCCGTTTTGCAAGAAGAAGGAAATTATTGGTGTGGAAAACACTGGCCCCTAAAGCATAAAGACCTCATGATATATCTAAATTTGAAGAAAATCTAATTCAATTTGAGGGGATCACTGGGAAAATTTGATCATGTATGGGGCCCTATGATTAAACATATAACTAGATTAAAGACACTACAGGACAATGCCACCATCAGCACGTATAGACAAACTCTAAGTTAGCACATGTCAAAGGGAGAAAATAACGTTTTTTTGCTTACACACCATATGTACCATGAGGGAGTGCGGAGGGGAGGGAAATCATAATTACTATAGGCTATGAATTGATTAATTTATGTTTATTATCATTTATTTTACTGATTTGAGTTTTTTTTATGTTGCATGCTGTACCAGGGGTGGGGGGTAGATGTAAGGGCAAAACTTTTGACAAATATGGCTATTGGATACCTTTGCACTTGTCAAAATCAATAATATATATATACAGTATGTATATTTTTTTATGATTTTAATATATGCATATAATTGTTGATTGTTGATGTACCTTGAGCATTGTTGTTAATTATGTTGTATCGTTGCTATATTATAATGTCTGTATTGTTTCTTGTTTTTTGGGGGAATACGGATGGATAGTAGCTTTCGCTAAATCCGGCATATTTACACTTGCTCATGTGTATGTATTATACGTGTAATTGTGTTCATCAATTTACACTGTCCCGAGCAAATAAATAAATAAAGTAAAGTAATCAGTCGGCGCCCTCCCTTTCACTAGGACAGCTCCGGTCTATGTTTGCGACTCCATGGTCGTCATGTTGCTCATCCTCTGAGCGTGCAGGTTTCACACTGACTAGACTAAAAGCCAGAAAGGGTCCCTCACATTGTTTGTGTGCCGAGGGACTATTCCCAGGAAGTACACCCTCACTCCCTGCACACTCTGTGATAGCTGTGGCTGTGCATTCCTGTCTTCCACAGTATCACTCTCACACTTTTAAATGTGTATGTCTCCCTCGATCATGTCCATGCAAAATCTGGTCATGGCTTTTGCGAGTTCTGACTGCCCACTCAACTCATGACATCATCAGTATTCAATTTGGAAATGCCGTAACACGAATCAACCGGACAAGAATCTAATACTCGCTGCGATATAAGCCCTTAATCCTTGATAAACATAGTTGTGTCAAATCTAAGAAAATGTACGGATTTGACCGTAACATAATTCTCTTAACCTCACCTACAGTGGTACTTTTGACTTTTCATAAAGATGTCACAAAGAGTTATTACACTGTCAAATGCTTCTATATCTGTGATAGTAGCCTAGTATAAACCGCAAAGCCAGTGTCTCTAGTAGATAAAGATGGTTAAGTACAGAATGTTTTGATCTTTCGATTTCCATGACAACCTGCTTCAGCTCTGTAATAAAGACTTTTGTAACCTGTACATCAGTTGCTTCTCTCTCTTGCTTTTTCTCTCTCTTTCCTTTCATTATTGTTGTGTCCACAACCGCAGAGACTACATACTGAACTAGAAAAGTGTGCTCCTCGGAGTGCAGATATCTGTCAGGCCAGGGGCCTGTTCCTCGAAAGGTGAATTAAATAAGCCTGGCCTTAAGTCAAATCCAGGCTTGACAAAGTCGGGTCCGTATAGCCTGGTTTATTCGGTTCCTGGAACGCCAAGCCAGGCTGAAAAGGAGCGACTTTGTCAAGCTAGACCTTGTCAAGCCAGGCTGTGTCGAGCCAGGATAATGAAGCCAGGCTTCACGTATTTCTATAAAAGACCATGAAAGTCGATAGCAGAATCCTTGAACTTGACCAATCACAGAGTCCAAAACCAGAGCAGCGTTCTTCTCTGTGGCTGAATAGCAGCACTGCAGCAGCTCATGAAATCATACAAGGAAGTAAAATGTATTTAAGCAAGAAAGGAAAAGCGACCGCAATAAATAGATCCAGGGAGAAAGCGTGGCAAAGTATTGCAAGCACACACAGAGTGTGTGTGTGTGTGTGTGTGTGTGTGTGTGTGTGTGTGTGTGTGTGTTTGAGACAGACGGGCAACGGGACGGACGGGACGGGATGGGACGGGACGGGACGGGGGGGGTGTACTGCGACGGGGGCCGCAACGGGACGGGACGGGGGGGACGGGGGGGGGTTGGCCGCGACGGGGGCCGTGACGGGATGAGCGGGGGGGACGGGACGGGACGAGACACGCAATAAATAACCCCACATTTGCAAGGCCACTTTGGTAGAGGTTTGGGTTGTGTAGTTACCTTGCCATAATGATGTAACTCCAAAGGTGCAATAAAAAATAATTTCTCCATTGACTAGAAATTGATAATTTAAAATATGCTCCTCATTGACTTACAAAGAGGCTCCTTTAAACCTGTAACTAATCATTTATATATATATTTAAATTATGATTATGATTCATGGTCACACAGTAATATAATTAATTTGATTATATCTTATTGTATTTATTGCGTGTTGACCATGTGCACGTGTGTGTGTGTGTGTGTGTGTGTGTGTGTGTGTGTGTGTGTGTGTGTGTGTGTGTGTGTGTGTGTGTGTGTGTGTGTGTGTGTGTGTGTATAATGGTCGGTACCACTGCTTGGGAGGAGGGTCTGGAGGACGACCAGATGGGCGGAGCCACCCAGGCAAACGGTGAAGTCGGCACGGCCGCTTAGGAGGGTCTGGAGGACGACCAGCAGGGTGCCGAGCAGCAGGTTGCCGGGCAGCAGGGTGACAGGAGGCGGGGTGCCGGGCGGCGGAGGGCCGGACAGCAGGGTGCCGGGCAGCAGGGTGCCGGGCAGCAGGGTGCCGGCCGGCGGGGGGCCGGGCGGCGGAGGGCCGGGCGGCGGGGTGCCGGGCGGCGGAGGGCCGGACAGCAGGGTGCCGGGCAGCAGGGTGCCGGGCAGCAGGGTTCCGGCCGGCGGGCCGGGCGGCGGAGGGCCGGGCAGCAGGGTGCCGGGCAGCAGGGTGCCGGCCGGCGGGGGGCCGGGCGGCGGAGGGCCGGGCGGCAGGGTGCCGGGGGGCAGGGTGCCGATATGAAGATATCTGTAAGTGTTATTGGCGGCGGAGGGCCGGGCGGCAGGGTGCCGGGCAGCAGGGTTCCGGCCGGCGGGGGGCCGGGCGGCGGAGGGCCGGGCAGCAGGGTGCCAGGGTGCCGGGCAGCAGGGTGCCGGCCGGCGGGGGGCCGGGCGGCGGAGGGCCGGGCAGCAGGGTGCCAGGCGGCAGGGTGCCGGGCAGCAGGGTGCCGGCCGGCGGGGGGCCGGGCGGCGGAGGGCCGGGCGGCAGGGTGCCGGGGGGCAGGGTGCCGATATGAAGATATCTGTAAGTGTTATTGGCGGCGGAGGGCCGGGCGGCAGGGTGCCGGGCAGCAGGGTTCCGGCCGGCGGGGGGCCGGGCGGCGGAGGGCCGGGCAGCAGGGTGCCAGGGTGCCGGGCAGCAGGGTGCCGGCCGGCGGGGGGCCGGGCGGCGGAGGGCCGGGCAGCAGGGTGCCGGGCGGCAGGGTGCCGGGCGGCAGGGTGCCGATATGAAGATATCTGTAAGTGTTATTGTCAAATTACATTTGTGATAGTCTTTAGAAAGCAAAGATGGTTTACTCCAGTACAGTATATTATGGTGATCCCTTTTCCCAATTCCATGACAATTAATAAATATAAATCATCATTTAAAATTGGCTAAATTTAAAACACATCTATAGTCTCATTTCACCTACAGTATATGGTTCAACGGTATGCAGAGTGTGGATCAGTAGGATTCCCTCTGCACTAACAGCTTAACCAAATTACCACATCCAAATCTTGATTCTAATAAACTTGAAAGAGGCAGCAGAGCCATGATTTCCATCTCAATAATATCTGGCAATAGCATTCTCTTTGTTGTTCTTTTCACAAAACACCATATGATATTTTTACCTCTCCTAAAGCAATCACTTGGAGTAGAGGCACATTTTTGTGGATCTGGATTTCATCTACATTGGCCACTCGAGTCAATATTCTTTCTTGTGTTTTTGCTTATATTTGCAAACATATTAAGTGTGTATTTTTCTCTGTGGTTGACAAATGCACACATAGTACAGTACCAAGTTACTCTTAAAATTGTGGGTTCAGATGTAGATTGTAACCTTTGTCACACATAATTTAATATTTCATTGCATATTTTGTAGTGAAGAAGGATAGATAGAAATGATCATATAAAAGAAAACAAGATAAACCTTGGCTTTTAAAAAAAAAGGTCACCATCAGTCACAGAGGATGATTTTCCATTATTTACAAGCGATCATTATCCTATTGCCACTGACAGAGAACTGAGGTGTGTGGTAATCACGAAACATGTTGTCACAGTCAGATGGCTTTGGCCATAGCTTATCTGCCTGTTGCAGACTGATAAATATTATCATTACGTACTAGGTAGGGGTATTACAGTCCATAAAAAACCTTGATGGATGTGGGCCGCTCTTGCAAGTATCATGTTATGTCGGTAAGCACTATATGAATATGATATCTACTTCTTTTTATATATTAAACAGGAGAGGAGTGTGCCGATGGAACCCAACCAAAATGGTTTTCAGAGCGAGCCAGAACCACACACAGTATGTTCAGACTCCTAATTAGCACACTTTCTGTATACAGTACACAAACCAAACTGAGAGATAATGTTGTAAAAAATAAATAAAAACACTTCCACTTTACCAAATGGACCCATTTGTAACTCATAGTGGAACCAAATGGATCAAGTGGACCCAAGGGTCTATTTGGTTCCATTTGTACACTCTCAGAGTTAAATTACAGGATATTACAGTCAGTGTATGGGGAGAAAGGATGACAGATAACTACAACAGTATTAACTGTAAAGTAAAGTTCCCCACCAACACAGAGGGTAACACTAGGGTGCATTGTAGAAGACCCTGGTGATAAATCATTGTTTGTCCAGAAACGTGAACTGTATTCAGAAGTGTGATATTATAGCCACTAGAACATCTCTAGGTAGGAGACGGCTCATTAGTAAGACACTGTGAAAAGCCACCAGCAGTGACTTCATGAACCCTCTGAAGTGTGTGCACATTTATTTGACCTTAAAGACAGACATTTTCTCCAAGGGAAGTTGTAAACATTAAAGGTAATATGTTGGGGACAGAGGGATGGAGAGAGAGGAAGATATTTAGGGAGGGGAGAGAGAGAAAGAGAGGGGGGGGGCTAACAATGCTGAATAACACTACAGTAATATATCAATTATGTACAACTATTGACTTAAAATATAAAGATAAGCAATGATATAAAGAAAATACAATATGCCAAAATAGCTAAAAACTATATATTTACGGATTATACTGTACAATGACAATACAAATACAATATCCTCCAATGTAAAAAACATAAAGAAAAATTCCATGCTACACTATGTCATTCAATGTAAAAACCATAAAGAAATGCCATTCTACACTATGTCATCCATTTAAAAAACATTTACAAAATGCCTTTTTACACTGTCGTCCAGTGTAAAAAACATTTTTAAAAAATCCCAAGCTACACTATGTCGTCCTATGTAAATCAAACATTTAAAAAATGCCATGAAAAAAAAAGTAAAAAAAATACCATGCTACACTATGTTGTGCAATTTGAAAATCATTAAATAATGTCATGCTTCACAATGTTGTCCAATGTAAAAAGATATGCCATGCTATGGATATGTTAATGTAACTACAAAAGGTAGAGATTGGTTGTACATCTTTTCATTTATTTCTTGCTCATGTCCATTTATATACAGTACTGAGGCTTGGAGCATTTGTTCACTCAAAAACATGAAAAACACATGAAACTAGAAAAAGTGCTCCTCGAAGCACAGGTCTCCGCCAGGTCAGGTACGTTATTGTGGCCTCCTGGTGGCGCTATAATAGGCCAATGTGAAAAGGGTGCCTTTTATTCTTAGGTCGTTCACGGCAATCGGACACTGCATTTATGATTTGAGGCATTTTGTTCCAAAAATGTGTTTTGCTATATTAGACCTGCTGGTGGCGCTATAACAGGCCAATGTGAAAAAGGGTGGCATTTCTTCCTTGGCCTAGTGGGAATGTGTCGCAAGCTGCGTTCATGATTTGAGGCATTTTGTTCAAAACGGACCAATCCTGCAAATTTTGGAAGCAAACCTTAGCCAATGAGGATGGAATATGGGAAATCGGACAGATCCGTGTTGATCACATGACTATAGAGATACTGTGTACCGATTTGCATGACGTTTGGATAAAATATGTAGGAGTAATGTAAAAAACTATATATAACAGGCCCATGTGAAAAATTCTGAATTGGCATCCAGGGAGTGTGTGTGCCAGTTTCGCAGCGACCGGGCCAACGGTGCCAGAGATTAGCTGGTAACACACGGACAGGACGGACGGACACACACACGGACGGACAGACGGAGGGTAAAACATACTCTCTCGCCATGCCTTTCGGCCTGGCGGAGACAACAACGGGAAAACAGATTCTTATTCACCAGGTACTGTGTTATTCAGTATTTAGAAAAACAATGCCAGTTAAGTGAAATGCCAGAAAGCTGAGGCTCGGAGCATTGGGATTCTGTTTCATCACTGGGAAAAAGTAATTGGACATCGCAGAAAGTGAAGAAAGAATCAATTTCTTTATTAATCAACACAATGTATAGTAGATTTAAGAAATGGTTACGTTGGCTTTCAGCCCCAAACTTCTCAGAATGAGCAGGTTGGTGCCTTGTATGCAATGTGAATGGTAAGAATGTGAATCGGTAATGAATGAATCTAACACACATTATAAAGTGACTTGGCTGAAGGCACTTATAGTATTGTGGACTATTTTCTCTGTGGTGGAGCGGTGCAAGTCAGAGATGACAGGTCCGATGTTGACCCTCTCGGCTGACCAGGTGAACTGCTGCAGTCTGATCCTGTCATCGTTAGGAAAGGCAGTGAACCAGATGGTGAAGATGGACTCGATGGACGCCCTGTAGAACTGAACCATAATTTTCTGCGGCAGGTTGACTCTTTTCAGCTGCCACAGGAAGAACAACCTCAGCTGGGCCCCCTTTGTGGAGGAGGCGATATTCCCCTTGCACTTAACTGTGAGATCATTGTTTCCCAGGAATGTATATGACTCAGTATTAAAAGGGGAGTATGACAATGCACAGATTGTGCGCCCACACACACACACACACACACACACACACACACACACACACACACACACACACACACACACACACACACACACACACACACACACACACATACACACACACACGCACACGCACACACACACACACACACACACACACACACACACACACACACACAGATGGAATCATTCTGTTGACATATAAGCACAAAAGCAAATGGTTTCCTTTTTTTTTAAATATATATTTAGTGTATACTAAGGCCTTGTTATTCAGTTTAATCAGATGACAGGTGTAGAGATAAATCAATAAGACTAAAGCGCTCTATCATGACCAATCAAATCCTCACTTTCCATCAACTTTAAGAGCTGTGCTCAGTGCAACGACATACTGATAATTTCCACAGTGTCATGGAAGAAAAGGAATCGACACATCGGAAATAGAATTTGGCCCAAGAGCAGACTGATGTCCTTATGCGGGAGGTGCAGAAACCTCAACAACAAATCTACAGCACCTCTAAAAGACCAAAGAAGATTAATATGTAAAAATATGTTTGGAGGAAATACAAACGTAGTTAATACTGTAGGTCTGACACTGGTTCTTTCCAGGTTAAACCCAGTTCATAATTACCAAATAAACTATGCGGGTCAATGTCCACAAAATGCTGCTCAGTGTGCGCTTTAGGTGCGCTGTATGGCCATGTCGATGCAAATTGCACCATGAGCAGACATGCAAAACTAGCGTGTCTGTGCAGCAAAAAAATAAGAATCTGTCCATGTATCAGCATTTTAAAAAGGAGAAACATATTATGGATATATTCAATATTCTATGTGCGTCACAGTGCACAACTATTTTGTTTGATACAAGCAATTAACTCGTCACGTGTTGGTTAGAATGCATTAAAACATGAAACAATATATTTTTCAGCTTGAGGGATTCATAACAGACGAGAATAATTTATATGATTTTGAAGATGAGCCTCTGGCCCTCTGCCAACTGAAGTGTGCCCAAAATAGCAATGGACGAGCATGTGCCTCGCTACACCGGTCAAAGCAGGTGATGGACAGCACAAATCATGGTCCTGGTTCACCCCCAAATTGCAGTGAGCTACTGATTTGCACACGGCACACCACCTACTGCACCTCTCCTCCTACACCGGCACACCGTAAGTCCCTAAAATTCCAAACACAGAGATTGTCAATTTGCCCGTCTGTTGCACACTTCATGCCAATCCACCTGCCCCAAAATAGGACCCTATGAGTCTTAAAACCCAGCTAGCTAGTCCTGAGCTCTCACTAGTGCTACAAATGCAGTGGTGGAAAGTAACTAAGTACATTTACTCAAGTACTGTACTTAAGTACACATTTTTGGTATTTTTACTTTACTGGAGTATTTCCAATTTTCAGTACTTTTACTTTTACTCCACTGCATCTCAGAGGCAAATATTGTACTTTTACTCCACTACAATTATTTAAAAACTTTAGTTACTAGTTACTTTGCATATATAAATTATTACATTGTAAAACATACATTAACCATTTTAGCCCTATTTTATACCTAGGCTATTTCTACAAGCTCACAAGCACACACAGGATCATATAACATTAATACCAAAAAGTGATACCAATAAATAAGAACTTAAATCATGTTATGTTAGTTTGATCTAAGCCAGAACACGATCGATTGATTGATAATTAATGCTCTGAAAATGCACGCTGTCCACCCATCTCACCACTTAACACAGCAGCCGAAAGGCTGCCGTCTTAAGTGGTCAGATGAGTGGGCCGCGAACACTTTTGAGAATTCTAATGCATTGGGCCTTGATCCATCCACTGGTATATTCACTGAAGAAGGTGCTATTGCAGGGGTCTCAGACTCATTGTAGGTCATGGTCCATGGACCAGACTGGTAAAATGCGGCTCTGTGTGGGCCAGATTACTTTTTGTCTGTGAGCATGTTCATGTGCGCATTC
The DNA here is from genome assembly GCF_963280865.1 of Gymnoscopelus braueri. Taxonomy (NCBI): domain Eukaryota; kingdom Metazoa; phylum Chordata; class Actinopteri; order Myctophiformes; family Myctophidae; genus Gymnoscopelus; species Gymnoscopelus braueri. The sequence continues at coordinate 31,842,161 of NC_137604.1, read as the reverse complement.
ATGCATGCTCCCAATGCTGAAAGGCACAAATGCTGTCATAGTACTCAGTCACACCACACAAAACATGATGGGTAACATTATTAGGTTACTGATTTCAGGGCTAGGTCAGGAATGTGTACACAGTACTACATCATTTATTTGAATTTCACACTTTGTCAGGAGCTTTGCTTCTGCAGTGTCCAAGCATCCAATGGCCTTTCAGCACCCATATGGTACACACCATGTATTCCATGATGGAGTGAGTGTGAGCAACTGACATTGCAATATTTATATGGTTATAATCATAAACCTTATGGTCTATAAACATACAGCAGCCTTTTTATGCATGTGAGGTTTGGCAAGAATTGGGCAATTCCATGTAGAAGCCATTCCAGAATTGGAGGACATATTACGTCCCACCCATGAAATGTCTAATTATCTACAAAATACTAAATTATGCACTAAATAAATTGTACTTGTCCTAAGACCAAATCTAAATAATATTTTTTTTAAATACCAAATAAGTCTGGAGTACCCCCTAAAATGAAAATGTTCTCTTGTCCCACCCCCTTGATGACCAAATTGAATCTCAAATATGTCTCTTGTAGATGTGGAAACATATTTTTGAATCAACATAATATTTTAGATAAGAATTATTAAGCAAGGAACCTGTGTCCCACAACACGCATGCAACCCTGTTACCTTAACTTCTTTAGCATAGAAGAAAAAGAAAACAGTGAGTCACAAGACACACTGGAAGTGACATCATCAAACAGTTTCCTAGCAGCATAGGTAGAGCAAAGGTACAGGTATGTCCTCTCTTCTATTTCTCATATTTTTATAATATTGTCAGCCTTGATTGAATGTCCCACTCTCATAACACTGTCATGCATATTATCATTGTAGACAAATATAAAATTCTTCTTGGTATAGCAACAGCTAGCTAAACAGCTATCTTCTATTCCTGAGAAAAATACATTAGCATGGATTTGCAATCCTGTTACTTACAAACCTGTTACTGTGAAGGTTGTACAACATTAGCAGGGTTGCATTAATGGAATTAAAAACCTATTATATATGGTTCATACATCGGTACTGTACTCTCTACCGGTGAGTACCAGACCAATTCAAGCACTGTCTACTTTGTTGTTCATGAGTAGTCCAATTTCCAGATGTAGCTTAAATGAAATTAATATTTGAGCAGCCATCAGACATCATTGTGGTAGGGTAAAATATTAGTTTTGGATCAAATTGTGCATTGGAGTTTTGAATCAAATTGGTGATGGTTGAGTCCATTGGCTGTATTAAAATAAACCTTTTTGATTACTACACTGACATTGTCCATTTTCAGAATTTTGCTTCATGACACCTAGGAACCAGCTCCACAAATTTCTCAGTGATGGTCAAAGATGTATAAGCAGTAAGCACCAATACATATTCCCTTTGAGCTTCATGAGTCATGTTGATGCTTTTAGAGGCAATAAATTACAATGAAATCACATTGGCTTATAGTTGACTGTAAAAATCTCACACAAGTATTCGCTCTCCCTCAGTGCTGTGCTGGTACGCAGGGGTGAGACGACCCTAGTGGGACACTCGCTGATAGGTGCTTATCCTGTCAGTCCACATGTCTTGGTGGAAACAGCCCCCAACTATATGCCATTCAGTACTGAGCAAATAAGCTCTGTGGCAAATAAATAAATACAAAACATATTTTGTTCACCAATCTACACACAAAAGAAAAGTTTTGAACCACACAAAAATTCAATCAAAATTCACGATTGAGATAATGGGTGTACTGAATTTACAAATTGAAATCGAAAAGAAACAGCAACTCTCTTATAGGCTAATATTAACTACAGACTTTATTTTTTGCATACAGTAAATCGAAACATGCATTGGAAATCCGGCGAGGGAATCCATTGTGAAATCACTTGGGTGGGGTTTAGGACAAAAAATGAAGGAGCTAAAACGAATAAGGGAGTGAGAAAGAGGCAGAGCTTAGTTTCCTTTCTCTCACTTGCTCTCTACTGTTCCTTCTTCAAGTACTGTTTTATTGGCATCAGGTCTGGCATTGTTTGCTTCACACCAGTACCTGCCAATAGCTGCCAAATGTGTACAAGCTTTTAACACCATGACTGGATGGCTTGCTTCCATTGCTGTTGAACACGCTTAACACTCGTGCCTAACCCATGGATTCATAAGACATGATCACAGGACCAAACTAGAAAGGGGAACTTCATGGATCGTGGAGCTCCCAGAATTTATCTTAGACTATTATTAAGCATTAAGCATTATTGTGATTAAAGCTGTGTACTGTAAATAAACGCTATTGACTACACAAAACAGAAGACTGAGGAACCCTTACTAACTAAAACTGAAAACTCAGTGGAATGATATGGTAATTTTAAAGGTGAATTGAGTTTAGGCTCTTCTACTTTTGCAGGAAATCACAAATTCTAATGGAATTCTACTTTCAAGGGAAAGGGAAGTGGGAGACATGGAATTCCAGGCTCCAGATGTGCAGTTAGCTCTCTGCTGAACAAGCCATGTTCTCTGTTTGTCATATTACACCTGTGTCAATATTACATGAGACATTAAGGGGAGGCATGAAGCAGTAATATATTAATGAATGCAGTAACTGTATGCGCAGTACTATTTACAAGTAAGACGCACGAACACGCGGGAAGCGAACGCAGCTCGAAAATAACAATAAGAAGAATAGAAAGGAATGAGCAATTGTAGAGAAGTGGGTGGTACAGTGAAATTAGTGAGAACAGGGCCGCCACAAGAAGGCTCCATACCGCTAGCCCCATTGTGGATTAAAGGAATGCAGATCTGTGTGTGTGTGTGTGTGTGTGTGTGTGTGTGTGTGTGTGTGTGTGTGTGTGTGTGTGTGTGTGTGTGTGTGTGTGTGTGTGTGCAATGTATTCTCACGACAGTCTCTATGATATCCTACGAAAAACATAACGTTTCATATGATAAAATTGATGCAACTTCAAACTTGCCACACACACACGCACGCACGCACGCACGCACGCACGCACGCACGCACGCACGCACGCAGGCACGCACGCAAGCATGCATGCACGCACGCAAATGCACACGCACACGCATACGCACACACACACGCACACGCACACGCACACGCACACGCACACGCACACGCACACGCACACGCACACGCACACACAAACGCACACAAATCATATAAAAGCCACATCCTATTTCATCCATTGTATTCCACTTTTTCTTTCTGCCAGTTCGGCTATAGTGTTGCCATCGGTCCTGGTCACTGTCTTGGTTTTTCTTTGAAAGGCCTTGACTGACTGTCAGCCCAGCGGGGCTGCCTGGCAAAATGGAGTAATAAGGGAGAAAATGGACATCTCTCTCATCCACAGCTGTTCTTGAGTGTGGCCAAATAGGACAGACTGAAGCAGAGAGGGAAGTAGCTCTGGAGAGAGAAAACGAGAGAGAAGGGTTGAACCCAAGGGAGACGGAGGGCAAAATAATACATGGGGAAAATTGACACACAGATGGCGGTAATGTGGGTAAAATTAACAGCTCATTGTCACCTCCACAATTGTGACTTCAATGGGCACAGTGTCAAACACAAAGGTGTCACACGCGCGCGCACACACACACACACACACACACACACACACACACACACACACACACACACACACACACACACACACAGAGAGAGAGAGAGAGGTGGGGGGGCAGCCTTGAATGAAGAATTCCATCTGCACTCTGACTTGTCTTGTTCCATGTGACCAAAAAATATTTTTTTGCAAATAACATCCTGTTCTTCTCTGATAAAATAAATCATAAGGTCTTTGCCAACAATTGTGTCTCCCAAATCTTATAAACATCTCATAACCTTTTCCTAAATCTATTTCTTCTTCTCTTTGTATCAATTTGTTCTTCAGTTTCATTCACCCTTGTGTAGGACCTGGGGGGCGCACTATTGTCCAGATACTGTAATTTATGGCCGGTGGGTTTGGTAACACAATGTCTTTTTGTTCTGGAAATGGAAGGATTAGTGTTTGAGATTAACTGATACTATCTCACATTCTCAGAAAGAGAATAATAACAGGGCTTGAACAGAATGCCAGTATCAGCTATGAGGTCTCTCTAGCTTAATATTCTTTGATAATAATTCTTCACCCGAGGGCCACAGATACGCTCCATTTCAAACACTTCTTCAATTCATTATGACCTACACCAATAATTCTTTCATATCAAGTCCAGATTTGACACCCTGTATACGATATGATACAATATACTTTATTGTCATCTTAGGGAAATTCGACTTGGGCTTAGTGTTACTGCATTTAACAAATGTCATTCTACAGTTTACATACAGAGTATGTAGACATGTGACACAGTCAAAAAAATATTAGTATTCATATGCCCATACATTCAAGTGCCATTAATACAAGCTTTAAAACAACATACCACACTTTAAAATAACATTGTACAAATGTAAAAGATACCTGTCCATCCTAACAACATCCTTTTGGATACTGTCCTCAATGGTTCATACTATGTCCTTATTGTTTAACATACTGTAGGTTTAAAGCAATTGAGCTCACACTTGGGTAGTCTACAGTAACTCTATGTCAGTGGTTCTCAAACATTATCATCTCTACGACACGTTGTGAGCTCGTAGATTGTCTATTTGTCTAATAGATGAAAAATATCTATGTTCCTCATTTTGCTGGGGGCACCCCCCGAGGACCCCTGGGGGTCCCCGAACCCCACTTCGAGAACCAGTGCTCTATATCGTCGGGAATAAAAGCTGGTACTCTGGGTGGAGGATATGGGATGGATGAGTGAGTCAATAGTCTCTGTTGAAATGGGTTGGCAAGTTTTACTCACACACAAAAAATCAACATTATTTTGCAAACTCAGTTTCATACAAACAGATTCTGCCCTTTCCCCCACACCTTACATATAAGATCATCAATAAGAAAGTGCCTTTCCTAAAACATAATTCAGGTCTTTCAAGAAGTCAATACAAATAAATGACGTAAAAAATAAAGAAAATCATCATGAGTACAGTAAAACAGAAAAATATTTTTTTGTTTTCCATAACCATGGCATCTATAATCATTGTTGTCAACTGGACTGGGTTTCTTAGGAGCAGGTGTCAGGGACAGTGTGTGAGTCCAAAGAAAATAGGGCACCATGCTAAAGGTTCTATTGTCTCTGACACCGTGTCACTGTCACAGAGTCTCAAACCTTGAGGTACCCAAATGTGTTAACATGATGGGATAAGTAAATCTCATATTTAGACCAAGCTCAATTACAAATGTGAAACCCTGTTTGGTTTTGTTCTATGGAGGACAGAGGGTGGGTGATTGCAGTGGTCAAAGCCGATGTTAGATATGTGTTAAGTAGGATTTGGGCCCTCCGAAATCATGTCGACCTGACAGGGTGTAATAGGGGGCAAGGTATTTCGATGTCTGGGTCCATTGAAGTTATGATTTAGCTTGTGGTCTTATCACTGTCAGTCTGGGTTTGACAGAGAAGATACTGAGAAAGAAGAGAGAGAGAGAGAGAGAGAGAGAGAGAGAGAGAGAGAGAGAGAGAGAGAATGGCTGTTTGTTTGGGGTGGGGTGTTTGCATGCTCATGTACGTAGATGTAAACACTTCTGCATGTTTATTTGCACGTGCACGTGAGGTAGTGTATGAGTGCTTGTGTTTGTCTGTGCAGCATATGCGTGCACGCTCACTGAGCTGCCTGATTCTTAAGGATCTAAGATCTACTGCCTTGCAGTTGTTTTGTCTACCCTTCCTCCTGATGATATACTGGCCAGTTCCCCTGCCTCCATATCTTTACTGCTATCTCCCTGAAGATGAGTGGACAGAATAAAAACCCAAAATTGAATCCTGAGGACATTTAAAAAAATGTTAAGTTATTTTTTATTTAGTTTTGTTCCCTCTCCCCAGGGACCTTGAAGGACATCTGTTTTGCAGATATCTCTTGACAGAGACATAATTGAAGCTCAAATAATGACAAGACAATAATAGTGTCTCAAATTCACTCAATAATAGAGAAGGTGCAGGATGACGACGACTCCGACAAAAGAAAGGGAGATGGTCTCTCTCTCTCTGTCTCTCTCTCTCTCTCTCTCTCTCTCTCTCTCTCTCTCTCTCTCTCTCTCTCTCTCTCTCGCTTCTCTATTCACCCAAAGTGTTTGTTCCATGTCGTATCTTTAGTGTGACTTGAAGATGCTTTGTAAAAGTGCACTCTCACTCCTGTTGGTCAACCTTCAGAGTTACACACACACACACACACACGCACACACACACACACACACACACACACACACACACACACACACACACACACACACACACACACACACACACACACACACACACACACACACACACACACACACACACACACACACACACACACACACAACACACACACACACACACACACACACACACACACATGCAGAGACTCACGTGCATATAGACCAGATGTCTTCCAAAATCCCCCTGGACAGAAGAGATTGTTTTATCATGTTCTTCCCTCTCCTTCTCCTTCTCTCTCTCTATCTCTCCACTTCCACCCCCCCAACCCCCCCAACCCCCCTTCTTCCATTCCCATCACCCCCCACCCCACCACAGTCTAATTATTTAGCAGGCAAGGGAGGCAATCTGCTCTCCCATGTTGCAGCTCAAGTGCCCATTAGGGAGAGCACGCTTCATCTTTTTAATGAACTGATCAAGTTAAATGAGTTGAAAACTCACTGGCCTTGTGCATGCATGCGTGTGTGTGTGTGTGTGTGTGTGTGTGTGTGTGTGTGTGTGTGTGTGTGTGTGTGTGTGTGTGTGTGTGTGTGTGTGTGTGTGTGTGTGTGTGTGTGTGTGTGTGTGTGTGTGTGTGTGTGTGTGTGTATGTATGCGAGAGAGAGGGGGAAAGGGTGGCAAGCATGAGCCAAGGGTATTCAGGGGACAAAATACAAATGCAAGGGTGTTTGAGAGTGAAGCAGTTAGCCAAGTGGTCTCATCATGTTTGGACAGTTAATGAATGAATTATCCTCTCTCTCTCTCTCTCTCTCTCTCTCTCTCTCTCTCTCTCTCTCTCTCTCTCTCTCTCTCTTTCTCTCTCACACACACGCACACACACACACACACACACACACACACGCACACGCACACGCACACACACACACACACACACACACACACACACACACACACACACACACACACACACACCCGCATCATATTATTTGGCAGAGTGCGCTGCACTGCGCTGTCCTTTTCCTGCTAATGGTCCCTGTCGAGTGGCCAGCCAGCTACTATAAGTGATACCATACAGACAATCTCACAGGTGAAACTGGTAGTAGGGGGTACTAAGTGAAAAATCGTTACGCGGCGGATAAAAGCATGAAATTTGATACAGATGTCCCTTGGGTCATCCTAAAACATCCTAGAAGGGGTGCCCAAAAAAATCTTAAACAGGAAGTGAGTTATGGACAAAATCCAAAATGGCCACCTAAACTGTTGACCGTTGACTCAAAAGACACCAAAATAATCTCCAAAAAGCATAAAATGTGGCACACATGTCCTTTGGGTCATCCTAAGACATCCTAGAAGGGGAGCCCAAAAAAATCTGAAACAGGAAGTGAGTTTTTGACCAAATTGAAAATGGCCGCCTAGTGTTGTCGATTGACTCAAAAGACAACTAAAGAATCTCCAAAAAGTATAAAATGTGTCACACATGTCCCTTGGGTCATCCTAAGACATCCTAGAAGGGGTGCCCAAAAAAGTCTTCAACAGGAAGTGAGTTATTGACTAAATTGAAAATGGCCGCCTACAGTGTTGGCGATTGACTCAAAAAGCCTATAGAATCTCCAAAAAGTATACAATTTGGCACATATGTCTCTTGGGTCATCCTAACACATCCTAGAAGGGGTGCCAAAAATAATCTGAAACAGGAAGTGAGTTATTGACTAAATTGAAAATGGTCGCCTACAGTGTTGAAAGATGATGCAAGATACCTACAGAATCTCATAAAAGCATGAAATGTGGTACAAATGTCCCTTGGGTGATCTGAACGCATCCTACAAGGGGTGCCCAAAAAGGTTTTAAACAGGAAGTGACCGCCTAAAAGCAGTTGACACAAAAGAAAACATAAGGGGACGTCATAAAAGTGTATAATTTGGTACGTACATTGAGTGCTTCTTAATATATCCTAGAAGGGGTTATTTATTTGTTTGCTTGTTTATTAAACTTTTTAGGAAGGGACCATGTTGAAGAAATTCTAAATGGCTGTTTAAACAGTTGACCATGGCAGTCTGCATATTATGCAGACTCAATACGACAGGTTATGCAGTGCATAACTTGCCGTATTTTGTAGTCTACCTTCTGTTTTCATTTCTACATCACTTATTTATTTTACTTTCTGCATAATTTTTTTATTGTACTCTTTGAATCTTCTTTATTTATCTAACTCTCTGCATATTCTCATTTATTTTACTCTGCATCTTATCTTACTCTGCATATTCTTATTTTACTCTCTGCATCTTATTTATTTTGCACTCTACATCTTCTTGCTTGTTTTACACTCTATCTTCTCATGTATTTTCTTCTTGATCATTACTGTTTTTTTGTGATTAGTGTTTAGTAACTACATGTATTCATGTGTGCCATTTCGCAATTACCAGCACATTGGCATAATGCTCTGCAAGGTAACCCAGCATCCCGGCATCTACACTTTCTCGAACAGAAGGGCTCAGCTTTGCAGCCACACTTGAGTTCTCTACAAACTTAAGCAGCCTCTGGCAAGAGTGTCCATAAAGGTGTCCACGAATCAGCGACTTTAATTTATTTGTCAGGAGATGGTAGAGATTGCATAGCTTTCAGGCTTCTGGACCAAATGCTAGATTGGCTGCTCGATTTGAATATTGTAGCAGTGCAGCCCGTGTGGGAGGAGTGTTTTCCATTGAGAGACTATTCAAACTTTTTTTGGCACCCCTTAGGATGCATTCAGATCACCCAAGGGACATTTGTACCAAATTTCATGCTTTTATGAGATTATTTTTTATGAGTGTCTTTTGCATCATCTGTCAAGACTGTACACAGCCATTTTCAATTTAGTCAATAACTCACTTCCTGTTTCAGATAATTTCAGGCACCCCTTCTAGGATGTCTTAGGATGACCCAAGGGACATGTATGCCATTATGAGATTCTTTAGTTGTCTTTTGAGTCAATCGACAACACTGTAGGCGGTCATTTTCAATTTTGTCAATGACTCACTTCCTGTTTAAGATTTTTTTGGGCACCCCTTCTGGGATGTCTTGGGATGACCCAAGGGACATGTATGCCAAATTGTATGCTTTTATGAGATTCTTTAGTTGTCTTTTGAGTCAATAGATAACACTGTAGGCGGCCATTTTCAATTTTGTCAATAACTCAGTTCCTGCTTAAGATTTCTTTGGGCACCCCTTCTAGGATGTCTTAGGATGACCAAAAAGACATGTGTGCCAAATTGTATGCTTTTATGAGATTCTTTAGTTGTCTTTTGAGTCAATCGACAACACTAGGCGGCCATTTTCAATTTAGTCAATAACTCACTTCCTGTTTCAGATTCCTTTGGGCACCCCTTCTAGGATGTCTTAGGATGACCCAAGGGACATATGTGCCAAATTTTATGCTTTTTGGAGATTCTTTTGGTGTCTTTTGAGTCAACGGTCAACAGTTTAGGTGGCCATTTTGAATTATGTCCATAAGTCACTTCCTGTTTAAGATTTTTTTGGGCACCCCTTCTAGGATGTTTTAGGATGACCCAAGGGACATCTGTATCAAATTTCATGCTTTTATCCGCCGCGTAACGATTTGGCCATTTTTTGTGCTTAGTACCCCCTACTATGGGCCCATATTGTGGTTTGTCGTTCCTGGATGCCTTGTGTGACAGGGATCACCCATGCCATGCGCCACCCCTGGAAAGCAGCGTCGTTCTGCCAGTGTGACAGGTCGTCTGTCTAACTCCCACGCCTTGAATGAGGGAGATGGTTATATCTGATCAAGACACATGGCTGCAGCTCATCCCTCCTCATTAACCACTTGAACCCCAGCATCCATATTTTGGGGGGGAGCATTAGCCAGAGGCCAACAACAGCAGATCTACAAGCTTGCGTTGCGACACATTGTGAGCTTGTAGATTGGTTATTTTTTGCAAAAAAGTACAGTTGGTCTGTTTTACTACTGATAGAGGGCTTAAGTGGTTAAGACCTCCTAAAAGGATGCTGGGATAGAGGCTGGTGTGAGCTGCAGTCGTTATGTTCCTGCCGCGTGCTGCAGGGGGGAGATTGTTCAGTAAAGGATCACTGAAGTATCTTAAGCCTGAGTTATACTTAGTCGTAAGATGGTGTCTTGTGGCAAATAATAGCCGATCTACAAACTCACAAAGTGTTGCGACTAATTTTGAGCTTGTAGATGTATCTATTTCTGTTATGGGAAACCATTGTACGACGCAGTATACAGTCAATTAGGCATTACTGTTTCTTCTGTGGTCATGGCTGTGTATTTGGCCTTATTTTGACAGTTCTATCCCATGCATTGCGTGAGATACTGATACTACAAGTAACCTGTCAAATCTAATCCTGAGCGTTAATTTAACCCTGAAATTGTAAAAAATAGACTTTAATTGTTTTGGTTTTTTTTGAGTTTTACACTCAGGATTTTGCTGTGCAGAAAATCCAACTTGTGGTAATTTGTTGCAATCGTAACAGTGAGCGCTTGCGTCATTCTAGCACGAAGCACTGTTTATGTTAATTTACAGCCAAAACGTGTTTAGAGAGATGACACTTGAGTGACAGTTATTAATAGGAGTTTTTGGACGAGTGAAATGAATGAACGACTGGGAACGGCAGGAAGAATGAGAATGGAAAAGGAGAGTGAAGGAGGGAGTAGAGGGGAAGA
>NC_137604.1:31826225-31828725 GCF_963280865.1 Gymnoscopelus braueri | reverse complement strand
CTGTCTCCTGTCTTTCTTCTAATATTTAATCTATCCGGTTTTTTTTTTCTTCTTTTTTTTAGTTATGTATTCTTTGACTTCTTTCAGTCGGTCTCACAAATTGCCCCCTGCTACCCCTAATGATAGTCATTTGAAATAACCACCCTCTTTCCTCCCTCAAATTTGATATATTTTGCTATCTTATCTTGGACCCTCTGCTCCCCAGTTCTTGCAGTTTCCTTTGCCTGTTGACGATTTCCCCCAGGCACAGCTTATCTCTTTTTACACCCCTGCCATTTTAAAACAGGACCTGTTCTCTTCCAGGTGAGACTGAGATCCTCTCCTCTCCTTATCTCCTCTCCTCTCCTCTGCTCTCCCCCGATAGAATGACCTTTACCATCATACCTAGGCGTCCCAGTGTCAGGGATTTGAACTAGCAACCTCTGTTACGTATTTGCCAGTGTTCTTAATGTATGTGTGTGTTTGGGATGTGCACGGCATGGGTATGAGCCAGATGTTCTTCTCGTTCATGTCTCCAGTAGTCAGTAGTGACTACAGTGATATTTGGCTTGAAAGGGCCTGACCTCCACACTTCATAGAGCTCCCACATGGACAAAGGGATGGTACTGTACATGGCAGGTCTGTGACAGCATGGCTAGGTGTGCAGTCACCACTTGGAGTCAGTGACCTTTACTATCCACTTGCTACCTCAACACTTGAACTCACCCACACACACGCACGCACGCACACACGCACCCACGCACGCACGCACCCACGCACGCACGCACGCACGCACGCACGCACGCACGCACGCACGCACGCACGCACGCACGCACGCACGCACGCACGCACGCACGCACGCACGCACGCAAGCCGACAAAACCACGGAAAGTTAGCAACATTTTAACTTGTTCTTTCATCATAGAAACAAGTGGGCTCATAACCAAAACGATCCATGTTCTTTGGGAGAAATGGTGTTAGTGTTCCGTGGAGAAATATTGTTAGTGGGAATGAAAACATAGGCGGACCACCGGAAGTAAAGGGCTGAAGGCATGTCCAAACCCCGGTTTCCAGTGAGCATGTATCTAGTTAATCCCCCCCCCCCCAGAGCCAAATGCAAAAGTGAAAAATAGCAGAGGGCGCTGTTTTTCCTTTTTATTTGACGATGGGTTCCCAGATTGCTTAAAAGCACATAAATTCTTAAACAACCTATACCTCACACACCCTCCTTCGGTCTTGCGTACATCAAAGCGCATGCATAGGTATACGTAAATGCTTGCGTTCACAAAAACACTGCATACACAACGTTGTTCCGTTCCATTCTCAACACACACAAACACATGCACACAGATACATCAGGATATCAGTGTACAAGAGTGTATACACGCACACGCACACGCACACACACACACACGCGCGCGCGTGCACGCGCACACGCACACACACACACACACACACACACACACACACACACACAGTAACAGGTTGGGTTCCATGGGGACCCAGGGAGGTGTACAGGGTCTGGAGGCTACTGCTCCATCCATCACCACTAAGCCTCATGTCTCCACTTCAGCAACTTCCATCCATCCATCATTCTCTATCTCTCTCTCTTTCTCTCTCTCTCTCTCATCTTCCCCTCCACTCCGCTTCTCGCCGCTTCTCCCTCTCCTCACCGTCTAACCCCATGTCTCTGTGGCTAACCTTTGAGCCAACCTCTGCCTCATTTCACTGTGCTCTCTATCCATCATACCATCCCTTCTACTTTCCCTCTGCTTCCCCTTATTGCCTCATACATCGCCTCTCAGCAACCCAACCCCCTCGTCCCTCTAAGCCATTGGTTCTCAAACTGTGGGTCTGGACTATAGCCTGGAAACCAGACGAATCTGCCACAGGCTAATAATATCCACGCAGTGATATTAGTCTGGCCATGACTAATATCCTCTGGCTAGGTCGGGTCCCCAAATGATTTTAGACTGCATGGGTCCCGAGATGATTTGTTTAATGTGCAACATTGTTTTCTCACTCAACAGTAAACAAACCGGCATAAAGTATATACAGGGTATCTGCACACAAGTGACAATTTAAGGATACCTCAAAACATATAAGAATAAGACCATTACTGCATGAAAAGTAATCAACCATAAAAAAGAAAGTGCCTTTGGTAAGTGAAAGTTGCTCAGTCAAATTTGTACTTGAGTTAAAGTACTAATAAAATTGTACTTTCTTCCTTAGATATGTCGTAGAGACAAAATTACAATATTTGTCTTTGAAATGTAGTGGAGTGAAAGTCAAGTACCCCAAAATACAAATACTCAAGTAAAGTGCAGATACCAAAAAAACTGTAATTAAGTACAGTACTCAAGTAACTGTATACTTAGCTGCTGTCCACCACTGTTATCATCCCTTCTACTTTGTCTTGCTTCCTCCTGCCTCACATCACTTCTCAGCAACCGAACCCCCTCTTCCCTAAGCCCACCTGCATGCTTTGTGTCCTCACCATCTATCACCCTCTAAACCCCCT
>NC_137604.1:31811225-31821225 GCF_963280865.1 Gymnoscopelus braueri | reverse complement strand
ACTGGGGCTCCGCTACTAGTGTATGCCAGGCGAATAGCATCCAAAAATCCACCGGGAATGCGTTGACTAAGCCACCGCCTTCCCCGTGACCGGGCCCCACTGACCGGGAATGCGTTGACTAAGCCACCGCCTTCCCCGTGACCGGGCCTTCACTGGCCAGAGACAGTGCAGCCTCCGATCCTCCTCCGGGCAACCGGAGGCAGGTGAAAAGCCACCACCTCAGTAGGCTTTAACCACTGCTAGGTAGTCTAAGACAACCCTACCGTCACCCCCAGCGAACCTCATGCACTCTGGAGTCACCGAGAGGGCACGAATATCGCTCACCCGTTCCGCTGTCAACAGCGCAACCAGGAGTACCGTTTTGAACGTGAGGAACTTTGGTTCCTCCGTCTTCAACGGCTCAAAAGGAGGACGAGAGAGTGAGTCGAGCACCAGGACCAAGTCCCAACGCAGCGAACAGGGACCTTGAGACAGGATGTGCACGCAGCGCACTTCATGAACTGGCCCACAAGGGGCTGTTTTACGCGGTTTTCCCCTCGAAGCCAACCGTGGCTCACTGAGATAGCCGCCAGGTACCCTTCGATCGTGGAGAAAACGTTTCCCAGATCCTACCTATCCTGTAGTAAGATCAGGACGTCTGCGACCGAAACCTGGAGCGGAACCACGCACAGCCGGGGACCGTCCCAGATACCATTCCTCGCACACGCCCTACTTTGTCCCGTAGAGAGACCTAGTGGAGTGTGCCCTAGCGGCCTGAATAGTATCCGCTAGTGGTGGAAAAACAGTCATTTCAGCGAACGAACGACTTTGTCCACGTTCACTGCAATGAATAGTTCAATTGACTCGTTCACGTCTAGTGTAAAAACGCCCTCGTGGGAGCGTTTTTGTTTTCTACGTCGCACGACGCACGTACAGCCCAACCTCCCGTCCTATAGCGGGGGAAGGGGATGGGGGCATGCACTATAGTGCTCTCTCATTGAGAGGAACAGCGAGCAATCTGCGTTCTCCTCCGCGGCAACTAGGTCCAGATCCGGTCCGCGACCCCGGTGCGGAAACCAATCTGAATAAAAATCTCGCCTCTGGACAGAGGATCGGTACCCCTGTTCAGAAGGCCAAGTACATGAGAGGCGCTGATTGATTCCAAGTGTGCGTAGCACCACAAAATCAAACTTACGTGCCAGACTGTTCAAGGCAGGAGATCTCGGACCTCCTTGCTTGTTGGTACAGGCCATGGTCGTGGCATTGTCCGTCCTGACCTGAACGTGACGTCCACTGATGTGGGGCTCAAAGTGTTTTACCGCCAAAAAGGACTGCCATCAACTCCAAGCAGTTAATGTATGGTGTCCTCATGCTGCGGTTCCACAGACCCCTGGCCGTCCGGCCCCCGAAGGTGGTGACCCACCCTGTGAGGCTGTCATCGGTGGCGATCGTCATTCTTGAGATGATCCTCCCTACAGGGACGCCCTCCGACAGGAAAGGAACTACTTTCCGCAAGGACTTTTTTTGGCCGGACCTTTTAGACAAAAGCATTATAACTGTGTTTTACATTCTTTTGCCTAATAAAATTTTCAATCAATCAAACAATGGTTGAAAAAGCAGTATGTACCGCCAAACAGTTCATTTCAGTGAACGAACGATTTAATTCACGTTCACGGCAATGATTTGTTCAAAAGATTCGTTCAAAGAATCGTTCAAACCGCCAACAGTTCATTTCAGTGAACGAACGATTTAATTCACGTTCACAGCAATGACCAAAGATTCGTTCAAAGATTCGTTCAAAGATTCGTTCAAACGATTCGTTCAATGATTCGTTCAAGTTCGGTAGCGCTTCCGGTCCCAGTGGGGCGTAAGGGGCTACTATGTGCATGCAACCATGTGCATCTGATCCCACTAACATGACTGCACAATGCACAGTCGCAGGAGGAGTTAACCAATCCGCCTGTCATGTGTGCGGTGTGCTGGGGGGGCATGAACGAAATCGTGAACGTAACGGTTCCAAAGAGTGAAGAATGTTCACGTCAGGCACTAGTTCTTGTGAAAGAATCGATCATAACCGACACATCACTATACTGTCCACTCGTGTGTGACAACAAAGCTCTGTTGGACATGGGTGGTTTTGTGGAAACTGCGGCCTGTACCCCCGTGCTCTCATATGAAGCACCCACGGGTCGGCGTTGCATTCTTTGCATCGCTCGATGCGGAGTGACAAAAGGATTTGGAGGGGTTGTTATTAATGTCGGGCGTACGCGAGCCGCCCGGAGGAAGACTGGGAAAAGCAACTGGACCTACCTGCCGGATCTGTGGTGAACCACCGTACCCTTCCGTGGGTGACGCACAAAACCGAGTACTCTACCAGCCCATCCTGTGGAGTATTAGTTGAGAAAGATCTCCTGTGTGAGGCGTCGCATCTCAGCTAGCGCTGGTATAGTGGCGTCTCCGGTCTCGAGTTGCTTTTTAAATTACACAGACACTTACTTTGTCATGGAAAAACATTTCGAGCCACACAAACAAACGGAAACACATAGGCATGCACATTCAGCCAGATCTGTACGCTGAAGTGTGTGTCGCGGCTTCTTCCAGGGCTGGAGAGCCTAAGGGAAGGTGGCGAGAACTGAGCCTGGTGGTCCACGATGGCTCGTGCGTCATGGTAGACTGAGTGTCCCACTCATCCAGGGCTGGGAGCAGGAACGGGTGTCGCGTCGTCGCCGTGGGGGGAGGAGAGATCCACGCTGGCTCCCCGGTCGTGGCGATCGGCGGTAGTGTTGGGCTCTCGTCGAGCCATCGTAAAGGACGTAGGTGGCTAGGCTAGGCTAGACTAGGCCAAAGCCACTGAGCAAGCTAGAGGCCAGGCTAAGCTAAAGGCTAGCTAGCCAAGGTAACTAGTCTGGTTAGTTTAACGTCCGTAGAATGCTGTGTTTTCCTCATCCGGAAAAGCACAGCGGGGATAGGAGGGAGAGAAGGAGGTCTGGGGAACTCTGTGGACCGAGAATCCGACCAGTCGCTCTAGAGTTTTGATGACCCGCAGATCTCGTTCTATTGTAGATTTGTCGTGAAGCTCCTTCACCGTATGCAGAAGGAAGCCAAGAGAACGACCTCCGCATTCCGGTCTCCTATAATACCTTCGGGAGTGGATTACCGGAAAGCGACGGAAGACCCATCGGGCCAAAAAGGGTTTGGCCCTGAGGGAGTGAATGTGAAGCTTCTATATCATCGCCAGAGGGCGCTGTTTCCCATATGTGAACAACGAGAGAGCAATGTAGCAAAACCGGTGTTTGTTGTATGCCTTCAGCGCATCACTTCCGGTTGGTGCGACTATGTTTTCATTCCCACTAACAATATTTCTACACGGAACACTAACACCACTTCTCCCAGAGAACATGGATCGTATTGGTTATAAGCCCACTTGTTTCTATGATGAAAGAGTAAGTTAAAATGTGAATATCTTTCCGTGGTTTTGTCTGCTCCGCGGACGCTATTGTTAAATTAGTTTCGGTTTGTTTCGAGGGGGGAAGGATCGACGGACACGTGAATCCCGCCCACTACATTTGATTGGGTAAAGCGCGGCCTGCTTCCTGATCTGAAGGCACGCCCATGCGCACATGTTATGACGAACCTCCCCGACAGATTCCAACGCAGTGCCGAATCTGTTCTTGAGAGATTAAGTAAAGGGTGATTTATACCGAAAATAGCTGATCTACAAGCTCACAGCGTTGTAAGCTTGCAGGCAGCGCAACACTGAGGTTGAATTTTGGATATTTTCTGTCTGCGACACGATGCGCCACGAAGTAAATCAGGCATAAGTATGAGCATCTGATGTTCTTTCTTTCTCTCTTTCTCTCTCTCTCTCTCTCTCTCTGATTCCCTGTTGGCGCCTCATTCTCTTCTGACTGCCTTTTAAATCGTTTTCAAGACAGCCCTTCACCTTGCTTGGGACACTAAATCCACCAATTAAATCACCCAAATTGGCATTGGGGATGCTGCCAGGGGGTGAGGGACAGTGGGAGTAATGGCAAAGGTGATATATGCTACATCCCTACACCACCACCTCTCTCTCTCTCTCTCTCTCTCTCTCTCTCTCTCTCTCTCTCTCTCTCTCTCTCTCTCTGTCTGAGTGTGTGTGTGTGTGTGTGTGTGTGTGTGTGTGTGTGTGTGTGTGTGTGTGTGTGTGTGTGTGTGTGTGTGTGTGTGTGTGTGTGTGCGCGTGTGTGTCAGAAGGCGCGCACGTCTGACAGCAGGGATTGGCTATGGCTGGTAAGCTTAGTCCATCTGTCAAAAGGGTCCCTGCCCAAGGCTAAAGGTGCTATCTGTCACGACAGATGACACAAAGACTGCGAGCCCATGACAGTGGGGTTATCACATCACAGCAGTCACATACTGTAAGAGAAAGAATGGATGGTAGATTAGACTGAGCAAGGGATGGATGGAGGCAGGGAGAACGATACTGGTAGGAGAGGACAGAGAAGAGGAGAGGAGAGGAGAGGAGAGGAGAGGAGAGGAGAGGAGAGGAGAGGAGAGGAGAGGAGAGGAGAGGAGTTATAGTAACTAACTAGAGGGGGATCGGATGACAAACATCTAGAGGATGAAGGATACACAAAGTTAGCACATAAAATTAAGGTAGAGTGCTAGAAAGATAATTTGACAAGGAGAGTGGGAGGTAGTGCTACTGCAGGTACTGTATGGCTACAGAGGGATTGAGAAGAAAGGATTGAGAGAAAAGAAGATAGAGGAGGGAAAGTGTTAGAAATTCAGAGAAGATTAGTTTCGTGTGTGTGACGTGTGTGTGTGTGTGTGTGTGTGTGTGTGTGTGTGTGGGTGTGTGTGTGTGTGTGTGTGTGTGTGTGTGTGTGTGTGTGTGCATGCGTGCATGTGTGCTATGTGCGTGCGTGCGTGCGTGTTTCTACACACACATACCCACAGTACACACACACACACACACACACACAGGGTGTAACTCTCTTTTCAATTACACGTGACAGCTGCTGTCCCCCTGATCCATGGAATTACTGTGGCAATGGTGACAGGAATTATGGTCGAGCAGACCAGTGATTCAGAGGTGAAACTTAGTCTCAGGGGAGTGAGGAGACGAGAGGAGAGGATAAATCCACCTTTATTCACGGTAAAGCTGGGTTATATTGCATTATTATCAAATAGCATTTTGTCAAGTCATCATAATTGTATATGAAGAAAAAACGACATGCATGCAAACCTGCTCATTACACAAAGCCATCAATGTCTCCAGATGTGTCAGAGTCTGGCTGTTGACAGCGTGGATATGAACAATGATTTTGGGAGCTTTGGGATGAGAGAAGGACAGGGAGAGAGAGACCTACAGAAAAGTATAGAGAAAATATGAGAATAGATAGAAAGAGAGTATGTGCACAGGTGGTCTGGCCTCTAAAGGTTCAGACTTCTCTGAAAAATGTCTGTCCCTGCTTGGTTTAACTTAATGTTACGGTTTACCTGTCTTAGATGTAAGGTGTCTCAGGAGCCCTGAGACATTCTCAAAATTAATTAGGCAAAAAAAGCTTAATCTTGGAATGATTTGCAGAAGAATCTGAACCTATCTGAGCTGATTACTATGGGGGAATTTAAATCTATTTTAAAGGATAGAGAGATTAGTGCTACTGGCAAATGTGATTGCTTTTAAACTTGTCAACTGCCACTCCTGGTGATGTTCGTAACCATTTTAGTTCCTGATCTTGTTTTGCATTTTAATAGGATATACTGTACCGTGTTCACTTGTATGTGGTGTGTGATATATGTTGTGGCGACCTGTGCCTTTAACGCTGGTCCCCACATCACACGTGGAAAAAAATGGAAAAACAACGGACTGATTTCACGGACCAGAGGAAGGCCACAGCGTTCGGGCTCCAACACAGCGTCTGTCAAAGCCGGCTCGTAGAGTGGCACCCCAGACTCAAAGCACTGGAAAATCAAACCAACAAAATATGTGCACACAAACCAAAACAAAAAAGTCCTAACCTTGGCTTAATCAAAATGGAAACACACACTGGAGTAACAGGCAGTTTATTCAACAAAACAAACAAAATACACCCTTTTAAAGTCCCACCAAAAAGCAGGACACAATTTCAAACAAAATGGAAGAGATGGTGGAAAAAATGCTGGTTTCTCTGGATCTCAGTGGACATGCTTCCCCTGGTGACACTGATGGATAATTCAACCATTCAACAGCAGATTTTTGACAACCGACGCTTTCCAACACGCCGCTGACGTAGGTGCGGTGGAGAGCTATCTTTAGGGTTGATGATGTAGTAGTATGTCAGGTTTGTAGGGTTATTGGGATTATCATCTAAATAATTTTGTCAGACTGACTCTGATTGGCACCCCAACAACTATAATCCAACAAACCGCTACAATGTATTGTATTGTTTGTTTATTGTTGTAATAGTGCATGGTACCCTCTTGGCCAGGACACTCTTGGAAAATAGATTTTAATCTCAATGATTACTTTTACGTGGTTAAATAAAGGTTATGACGACAAACTAGGGCATTATTTAAGAAAAGAAAACATAGAAAAGTTGAAATATGGAGATAGACGGTTTCTGCCCGTCAGCAACAACACGTAGAGGCATAGTGCTGTGGTCATATGACACGGTCCGGGCAAAACTTTTTTTTTCTGATTGCCTCCTTCTTCAAACAACATCAATGAACCCTCAGGTATACACTCATACACTTTATGTCCTCGTCTACCTTAGCGTTACCCAATTTAACCATGGTAGCTTGGGGCATTTTATGCCACCGTTGGCAATGGTGATGACATGCTGGAAAAAATGTACGCCCCTCTTCCCCAGCTGAGCTCCTCTGCATCAGCTCTGGAAGATGGATTGAAGCAAATAAATGTATAAGATGACAGAGCACAAGAATAAAAGAGAAACAGGTAAGATTGTTTTCAGACCGCGATGGGAGATGAATAAAGAGATGAGGGGGGAAAGAATAGAATGGATGGATGGCTTGAATGTGTATCTATAAATGAAGCATAGGAAAACATGTGGGGGTGAGGATGGTCATTTCCGAACCACCTGTGGCTCTGAGGAAATTAACTTGTCAGTCAGAGAGGAAAAATGCTGCAAGCTTGGTATGTTGGGAAAATTTCTTAAGGCAAACATACATACTGTGCATATCAGTTGGAAAATCTACTTTGACCATGAAAGCCTGAAATGCCTGGTGATGAAACATAGCGTAAAAGTCTGGTCATATAGTTGAAAACTGATGCTCGAAAAAATACAAACAAAATATCTTAGTTACACCAACATTTTTCTTGTTAAGCACTTTTTTTCTGATTGGTGATATGTTTGTTTTTGAACAAACATATGGGATAGACCCTCACCACACTAGGACATGCACATACAGTACTGTAAGCAGCCATCCTTAAGAGGGAGGCAACCCTGTTAGTACACAGATTTTTCAACCCTAAAAAATACATGTAATCTGTTGTCTTTCATGTATCATGTTACAGTATCAGTGAGTACTATACAACTACTGATAGTGCTGAGATAGGAGGTGGTAAAGTGCTACAGGTAATAACATTTTCCTAAATAATTTGCATTCCAGTCTGCTGGGTACTGAACATATAGCCGCCATATAATTCTGGAGCAATTCTAAGACAGCATGTTCTCTAAGAGCATAAAGACATTGTGTAATTCAAGGAAAATGCTACACATCTATTATTGTACTGGATCATTGAGTCATGAGGAAGTTCTATGGTATAGCTGGGTTCCTTGCTGATTGTGTGTGTGTGCGTGCGTGTGTGCGTGCGTGTGTGCGTTTGAAGGTAAGGATGTGTGTATGTCCTGAATGTGTCTCTCTTTGATTAGAAAGTGCCATGGCGTACTGGCTTCAACCACCTCTACATTACCTTGTATCTTGTCTAGATAAGTGGTGCCTCTCTGGGTACCGTTTCTGCTCTGACACTTCTGAGCCCACCCAGGAAGCCAGTTAAGAGGTATGAAAGCAGTAGGAAATTCACCACAGGCACCCCAATACTCTCTTTCCATTCCTCCGGATATTATTCTGTCTTGTCGACTCTCAAGATTCTTTGGGAAGGCAGTGAGCGCAAGCAGGCCGAATGATGTCACTGTCCTGCTGGGCTTTGTCTGAGATTCCTTCTCACTTCTGACCATTTAACAAAAGGAACCTATATAGCTACTACCTTATTTGGTCTTGAAAGCTAAAGAAGTTAATACAAATCTCTTCTTGCTCTCTCTCTCTTCTCTCTTCTGTGTGTGTGTGTGTGTGTGTGTGTGTGTGTGTGTGTGTGTGTGTGTGTGTGTGTGTGTGTGTGTGTGTGTGTGTGTGTGTGTGTGTGTGTGTGTGTGTGTGTGTGTGTGTGTGTGTCTCTCTCTCTCTCTCTCTCTCTCTCTCTCTCTCTCTCTCTCTCTCTCTCTCTCTCTCTCTCTCTCTCTCTCTCTCTCTCTCTCTCTCTCTCTCTCTCTCTCTCTCTCTCTCTCTCTCTCCCTCTCTCTCTCTCTCTCTCTCAACTTTGGTTTTGGGGCCAGCTGGTTTGTTGTTTTACACATCTAATTGGGTGGAAAGATCACTGGCTGGCCGACACAGCTCTGCTCGACTCCTTTCTAATGAGACACATTCTCTGCTGTGATCACTGGTCCACAAAGGACATACCACTGTCCTTACTGTGCCATCTACAGTCAAAGCTGGCAATAGTCTTGGGGCCTACACTTGTTAAATGCCACACTTTTGTTTCTTTTGAATTGAAATATTTGGAATACGTAAAAAAAAAGGGGGGGGGGGGGGTTACAAAGCAAGAGACATATATTATAACCTATCTGAGAGAGAACTATTGTACGTAAAAAGTTTACACTGAGTTATTCCAGGTGGATATTAGAAGCAGTCATTTGAGTGAAGGTCAGAGCTGTATGCATTTTGAGTTGATGACAATATATGTCAGTATCTGTCAAAATATAACATATAAACATATAACAACAGTCCAATAATGGTGCAATAATGGTGCAGCTTCCCTGTGATCTTTGATATCATGTTGATAACGGTGCGGTGACACAAGCATATGACCCGGATCCTCACCTGTCTCTCAGAAATTAAATGTTGGATGTCCCAGAATTTTCTCCAACTTAATGAGACTAGAGATCCTTCTGTTTGGTTGGCCTATCTCATTCCACCATCCCCTTCCAGTCACATCTTGGCAATCTGTCAAATAATGTCAAGACCTCAGTCCGCAACTTAGGTGTGATGTTTGACTCTGATTTGTCTTTTGCAAGTAACTAAAGTTGTAAAATCTAGTTTAATTTTTTTCAACTACGAAATGTTGCTAAAATTAAGCCTTTTTTTATCATTTGCAGACCTTGAAAAAGTTATTCATGCTTTTATCTCATCACGCCTAAACTATATCTCTGATATGCTGGAGCCGCACAGACCGGTGTGCAGCCTTAGATCCTCAGGTAGGGCCCTCTTGGAAGTTCGAAGACTTGTCAGACTTGCCCAAATATGGAGGGACGGCAGGACAGTGGATCTGAGATTATGAATTAACAAAATGTGAAATGTATTCACAAAAAAGCAATGTGGTGCTGATCAGTCCAGTGGTTTACAAGGTTAGCTGCGGATAGAGTATTTATTTTGATTGAGCACTTTATTGAAAACGAATTCAAAAGGATGAAAGCACAAAAAAGCTTTTATCTGGAGAGACACAGACAGAGATCCTCTTGCCATGCACGCTGTTAAAAATTGTTTTGTTGATAGTCTCAAGCAGGCAACCTGGTGAGTGGTTAAACATTAGGTTGGGCACAGAGCCAACAAGATGAGCGGTTTAAGCATGGATTGCTGTGTTGATGTTTCACTGCATCGCTGTCTAGCCCCGTTAGCATTCCATGCTGCCCCTTAGAAAAATGAAAAATGGCTGAAGGGTGGTGCTAGAGGAAAATTACAGGGTCAAAATCAGTAGAGTTCATCCAGGAATCTGCCTAATATACTGCATTAGCTTTCCACTAGCAGTGACAAAATGTACAGT